>NC_134701.1:222353600-222588600 GCF_043290135.1 Rhipicephalus microplus | reverse complement strand
AAAAAAATGAATACGACGATGTACGC
This sequence comes from Rhipicephalus microplus, assembly GCF_043290135.1. NCBI lineage: Eukaryota > Metazoa > Arthropoda > Arachnida > Ixodida > Ixodidae > Rhipicephalus > Rhipicephalus microplus. The sequence goes on along the minus strand of NC_134701.1, from coordinate 222,588,574 downwards.
AGGCATAAATTTCAGCATTGAAAAATGAATGGCTTTTTTTCGCATTTTGAAACCACTTTCATCGTCCCGAAGTTAATCAGAGCTTTCATTGATTAATATGTGGGGTTTAACGTCCCAAAACCACCATATGATTATGAGAGACGCCGTAGTGGAGGGATCCGGAAATTTTGACCACCTGGGGTTCTTTAACGTGCACCCGAATCTGAGCACACAGGCCTACGGCATTTTCGCCTCCATTGAAAATGCAGCCGCCGCAGCGGGGATTTGATCCCGCGACCTGCGGGTCAGCAGCTGAGTACCTTTGCCACTAGATCACCGCGGCGGGGGAAGTTATACGGGGGGGGGGGGAGATGAACAACAAGACAGAAGGCAGGGAGGTTAACCAGGCACATGCCCGGTTTGCTACCCTACGCTGGGGGAATGGGAAGGGGGCATAAAGATGAGAGAGAGAGGAAAGAGAAGAGAAAGACAGAAAAAAAAAAGAGAATTGTCAGTCAATCGGTTGGCACGAATGCAGCGGTGGCACTACACAAAAGTTAAAGGTGGTCACGTAGGCCTGTAGTCCTCAAAAAGCACAAGACAGCTTTTACTTCTTTTTGAGTCTACGAAAGGCGAGGACGGTGTTGCAGCAGCATCTACATAGAGGGTGGCCGATCGTCCAATTGTCGCAATGCGTCCGAAAGCTTCTGTCTTTCAGAGGCAAATCGAGGGCAATAGCATATCAGACAATCGATGTCTTCTTTGGTGCAGCAGACGTCACATTCCGCATTGTTGGTCAATCTGATGAGGGTTCTATATGCTTTTGTGAAGGCGACCCCCAACCAAAGACGACAAAGAAGCGAAGCTTCACGTCGACGAAGTCCGGATGGAGGTCGAAGTTCCAGTCAAGGGTTTATTTGGTAGAGTCTCGTATGTCTTATGCTTGAGGTGTTCCACTGCTGCAGACACAGACTACGTGCCAGGTAATGAAGTTCTTTTGCAGCGTCAGTCCTTGACAAAAGAATTGGAAAGGTGTGCTCTTCTTGGTGCGATGTGCGAGCCGCGTTGCCTGCGGGATCATTGCCACTGATTCCACAATGGCCAGGAAGCCACTGAAACTTGACCTCGTGGCCGGTTTCTGTGACGCGGTGAAGAAGCTTGGCAACTTCGTAAGTTAACTGTTCATGGCAACCTCGTCGAAGGACTGACTGCATGCTCTGTAGGCCCGGTTTCCAGTCGGAAAACACAGCCCATTTACTCTGTCTCTGGGATTTCATGTACTCTAGGGCGCCACGCAAAGCCGTAAGTTCTGCCGCCGTAGACGTATACTGACGTGTAACAGCTTGATTCGCAGAGTGATTCCTCTAGCTGGAATCACCACCGCACCGCCAGAACCAGACGCTGAGGTTGAATCACCGGTGTATATGTGCACGTGGTTATTGTACATTTCATGCAGAAGGTTCAAGCTCAATTGTTTTAGGGCTGATGAAGGCAAATTTGATTTTTTCTGTATTCCTGGAATCGAAACACGTACTTGTGGAAGTCTCAGGCACCACGGAGGATACACCAGTTTCTCAGCAGGCGTAAAACCTGACGTAAATGACGCACGATGTGCACAGACAATTGCACTAAATTTCGTGCGGAGCCACTCAGTAGCGAGGGTTGCCAAGTGGTGGGAAGGATTCTTAGCATGTTGCCTGAGGTACGTACGCATCGTTTCAATGGTGATGTGCGTCATGATCGAGTAGTCCTCTGCAATGGCAATTGTTTCAGCTGTCGATATGCAGCGAGGTAAACCAAGGCATATCCTAAGCGCCTGGGCTTGAATATTTTGGATTGTGCGCAGGTTCGTTTTGCCCGCGTTAGATATAACAGGTAGGCTATACCGCAGGAATCCAATAAATAATACCTTGTATAGCTGTAACATAGACTCTACAGACATTCCCCAACTTGGCAAGAAACCTGAATGACAAATGGCGGTCAGCCGCTTCTTCACGTAGTTTACGTGGGGTGTCCAAGACAGGTTTTGGACTAGTTAGCAAGCAACCAAGCAGTGCACGACTTTCCATTTACGCTGATGACATCTGTGTGTGGACATCAGGTGTGACTCGACTTCAACTTCGCGCTCGACTTCAGAAGGCAGCATCAGTGTCATCTCACCCCCACCAAAACAAGGGCTTGAAATCTCAAGTGGAAAGTGTGCAGTCGTGGCTTTCAGCAGAAAACCAACGTCCGCTACGGCATATCAATGAACGGGCAGTTGGTGTCATGCAGCCGAAGTCACAGGTTCTTGGGAATTGTAATTGACCGGAAGTTATACGGACTACCTAAATTTCGTTGGTTCTCCGATTCGAAAATATGCAGTACTAGCCGTGAGGGAACATTGGCTCGGCGTGTAGTAAAGGATAAATTGGTATCACTAAACAAATGCACAAAGCCTGACTGATATTTAACATCGGCTAGGATGAGCGAACGAGGATGTTGAAGTTGTGGGAAGGGGCCACTGACTGCAATTGAGATTAGCTTCCGTAGATCACAGAATTACGAGAATTTGTATACCGGCAGAACTCGTGTAGCTTTGAACGATCTTCATATTGTTATGTGGGTATTATATCCCTTATAGCACTCGAAAAAAAAAATGTTGACTTGTGTTCTTGCCTTCTTTATCTTTGTTTTTCTAGCTTCGCGTCGTCGTTTATTTAAAACAGATTTCCCCGCACAGACGTCACAACAACACGTGCTAGAAACGCCAGCTGACGTCTTTGGGGAAGCAGATTTCCTAAAAAAAAAAAAAAACACTGCCTTAAAGATTTTCACATGCACCGTAATTGTGCAGGCAGTATATTTTATGGACCTAACAAACCTCAGTTTGCCTGAAACGTTTCACGGGTGATCGACGTGATGCTTTTATTTATACGTTACACGAAAACACAGAAGTCACGTTATTAGTCAATATTGAACATCTGCCTTAACCTCCCCAATCGTAGTGAAGTAAAAGGTGAAGTAAAGTTTAAATATTGTCAAAATAATGGAGTGACACCAAGCTAGTCCTTTTAAGGATGACTGTTCTTTACTAAGTTTTATATTAACGGTTTGAAGAGATAGTATTACAATACTGTGGGAATTTGGGCTGGTCGGCTCGTGACCATTGCGCCAGGGAGCGATGTCCAAAACAAGGTGTTGCCCTTATTTTTGTCGTCACTACCGTTCGTGATGGAACACGATCAATAGTATTCACACCTGTAATTAATGACTTTGCTTACTCTCTCCCAGACTCACAGAAGGTTGGATACCAAGTGTCCTGGGAAATTTTTTCTTTTTGTTATTATTATTTTTTGTTTTTCTCGAGATTGACGCTGAATCTGAAGCAAGCTGAATATTTAGAATGACATTAGCAATGAGTTTTGGCTATAGCTCTATATTTTATGACATTTTCAACTCTAGAATACTTCTGGAAATTCGCCAATAAAGTTTAAAGGTGTTCGCTAGGCTACTTGGTCCACTCAGCTTTAATACAATTCGAGCAGTTAAGTGTAATGAAGAAAAAAAAAGACATGCAGACAGGGAAAGTTAAAAGGACAGTAGGAACGCTAAAAATGACAAAAACAAACAAACTAAACAGCGTTCTTACTGTCTGCGTCGTTTTAAAAAATATTCTATACGCTTAATCGTGCGAAAGGCACCAAAAGCCACAAACAAGAGCTTATATACACCCACGCTGAGGCAAGATTAATCGCGAATGCATACTAGAAAAGCGAGAGTAACGAAGTTTTATATAACCTCGATCCGCCCTGAATGCGCTCGTGCTGAATCGCTGGCATGGCTTAACGAACAACGTGCTCGATCTGGTTCAGTGCGTATGACGCCCGCGATCCAACGGCGTTCCGTCGTCGCTGGGCGTGGAAAACGATACCGCCGGGACTTGCACACGTTGCGTGTGTTAAACGAGGTATGCGAATAACTACCTGGCGGTTAAGCGATTAACTGCGACGCATGCGATTCTGGAGGCCCCGCATGTTTGGCGAACGTGGTTCGTCCACATTGCAATTGTGATGCGTGTAACAACGAAAGTGAAGAAAGCAAGTATTTACCTGTGCTTTTTGGCGTTGGCCGCATGATGTGCGTAGTTGTAGTGGTGAGGGAAGAGCGAATGAAACGCGAAGTATTTTAACGTTCTCGCAACTAAACAGGATATTTTGGCTTGCGAATTTTCATTTGGAAGCCTCAAACCCAAGTTCGTGTGCATAAAGCACGAAAAGAAAACTGCCTTCGCCCGAAAACAGCAGCGAAGAAACACCCGACAGGAAAAACGTAGCAGGCTGCATGCAGAAATACAGCATGCTTTCCGCATAACGCTGTTTCAAATGTGGCGCGGTGGCTGATACAGCGTTATCGATAGGTGACACAGATAGTGATAAAAAAAGCGACGCCACACTGTAGTATGAGACATCTGAATGATAATCCGAGAACTGCGATTCCACCGAGATGTTAGCAGGCCTCCCATGAATACATACCTAGACTAAAAATATCGGAATCACTGAGGCAGTCACGAAATCCAGCGTCGTGGCTACCACTTAAAATCACTGCGCATTAAAATGATTCACGCAGATTTTTTTGTTCGTTAAAAGGACGTCCATAAGACGACATGAAAAAAAAAAACGCCGAAAAAAAAAGCGGCTTTGTCCGCTTCCACTTGCAAGACACATCTTTGTTGCATCCGCTAAAGCTTTGCAGTAAAGCTTTGCTTGATAAATTTTGTTCGGTCTTGAACACTTGGCAGGACAATCCCGTATTGTGCACTACTATTCTTTGTCCGTGTCTTTTTGCTCTTTCCTGCTAAGCGTTTTAGAGTAGCCTTGCATACGCCATGTAGGACAACTGATTGAGGATAAGAAAGAGGAGCACAGCGATGTTCATTAAGTACGCGGCGTTTTTCTTATTCGCTACTACTTTGAGAAAGAATGCATGTCTGTCGAGCGATGCAGCTGACCTCTCGTGTTAGTGAACAAAAACTAAGTGTCTGATGAACCACACGGCGTACAATAGCTGACGTTTAATGAACTATAATGTCAAGCTTCAGGGGCAAAATGAAGGTGGGAGGAGTGGGAATAGAATATGCCACGGTGACAGAGTTATTTAATGCTGGTTATAGATATATTTCACCTAATACCTGTGGGCGCGGTCATCTTGGGCTGTAAAGCTGATGCTTTATTGTTTCTGAACATTGCGATGCCAATTAATAACGTCATGAAAATTCGTATGCACCAATGAAACTGTTTTCATGTGTATGCGTCTACCGTAACACTGTTGGTTTAGTTATTAAAGATGGAAAAGGCAAAAGGTAACAGCCCAACTTGGTGGCACTCAAACACATCCTTAAAATAATTTATATCAATGTGTCACCGGAACGCTTGCTTGGTTCAGGAGGTTGCAGCTCGTCGGCGAGTGAAGAAGTGATTTTCGTGAGAAACAGTACACTATATATAAAGACTGGGTACCCGAAGATATATGCCCAACAATGTAAATTACCAGGTTGCATGTCGCACCATCTCATCCTTGATGCACCAACATGATCGAGAGTGCGTTTACTAAACCAAACCTTTCATATACGAATTATTATTTCAGGGGAAGCGAAGTGCAGTATGCCTTGCCCTTGTGCAATTGGACTCGACCTGTGAGTTGATTATGTTTGGTTGGTATACACATACACGTGACCATTGCGCGTGACGCTCTGCGTATTGTCTGCATCGGTGATATCTCTGAAGCTGCGCATAACGTGACCAGCCAGGCTAGTTCACGTTTATTTATCTGATTATGTCCTTTCCTGCTCCCTGTCATTATAAAACGGTGCAGACACGCAATACACCGCTGTTTTTACCATAACGGAGAGTAACTATATGTCTTACTATACGAAGCACGAATTTCGAAAGTTAATGTCGCAGTTGCCGTACGCCGTTGCGCGTATACGCAGCGCTGAACTTCAGAAGCCGCCGTTGCGGTTAAGCAATGCTAGTGTTCACTCGACCTCTGGAAGGATTTATCTGTGACTGCATTCACCCGCGGATGTTGGCACGTACACAGGCTTCAGGGAGGTGTGAAAGTTCTAGCAACACGTTTGGGATAATGCCAAGCCATTATTTCACGCTGATAAAGTGCTCAACCCGCGGATACAGTGTTTTACGTGACGCATGTGACTGAGGAGAGAGCCAATGTATAGTAAAGGTTTAAACTGTAGAAGTTTCATGCTCCAATTTTGATTACGAAAACCATGTCTTGCATGCTGCGGTAAGACGACGACATAGTCGCTAATTAGGTAATAGGAAAAGAAAAAGAACATTGAGACCATAGTTTCAACCGTTTATAGCAGGGGTCAACAACCTTTTGAGACGGAGGGCTAACTTGCATGATGCCGGCACTGCAGGAAGCCGGACAGAAAATCGGACGAGAAAGAGGGGGGTCTTTGCAGGCAAAGCGCAAAAAAGTCCGATGAATTGACAGCATTGTGCAAAACGAGATAAGAAATCATGTTTATTTTCAGCACGCATGTCACACAGTTGCGATCATCAAACATATATTACGAGCCGACAGTGCATTTTAGATCAAAAACTGCCACGTCGGCCTTCACATGAGGAGGGACAAGGGAATGGGGTCGGTGGTTGATGTCGTGCTGGAGGCAGCATAATGCTGCGGGCCGCAGGTGCCCAAGGTCTGGTCTGTAGGTCATTAAGGCGGGTGTTAATGCACCGGCCAGTCTGAAAATGCGCCGGCCTTAATGAACATTTGAAATCTTTGGAAAATAGCAATCACTCCCACCTGATCTGTAGTGTTGATGAGGTAGGTCTGTTGTTTGAGTCTGTCTTAGAATATGCAGTAAACATGCCTATTCGTGCAAGTGTTGCATGGTCAGTGCAGCGTGATAAGCGCTATGATCCGTAAAATTACTTATGTATGCCTTTTTTTAGTAAACAATACACATACATATTATTAAGATTTGAAGTTTTACGTGCTAAAATGTAAGCACGCATGTGTTTTCGCATTTTCGCGCCCACTGAAATGCGGCGGTCAACGTGGCTGGGAATCAGGGAAGTGCGAACAGTGAATTTCAGAACCAACTTCAATAGGAATCGTGTGGAGATGACACCGTGTTGAATACGAATATTAATCGAATAATATTCGAATATTTTTTGAATAGTAAGGCAAATAATTTTCAAAGCAGGCCTAGACTGGTGAGGCTACAATTTCGAAATCAGCCTCAGAATTCCACAATACTTTGTTTCAAGTAAATGTTCAAAAGCTTTAACAAAGAAACATTATGATTATTTTTAAGTGACAAAAAGATGCTACATTTATCTGAACTTGACCGCAGCTGAAGCCTTGGAAACGTTTTGTAACTAAAGAATGAAATATGATTAGTGATTATGCTATTCAATGTATTCTTCAACGGCTTTTCAATAAAACTAAAACTTAAATATTGATGTCTTACTATAAACATAAGTTTCCAGTAAGGGTAAATGATTGTTGACATTTTTGTTTTGGTGACACTGAATTTTTAAGTGAGGCGGCTTCATTCTGTGATTAATACGGCGTTCATAGTGCAGTAAATGCATGGGCTGCATGTGTACGGGTAATTAAGAGACAAAAAAAAAAGCGGAGTTACGCTACGCTGTTGCCACGTCTGATTCCTTCGAATATATTTGATCTTTCTGATTATTCAAACAATAATTAGAAAAATATTAGTTATTTTGACTATATACGCTATTCGATTCGACCGAATCGAACACAACGCATTTTTGATCGTTGCAGATTATACAAACATTTGTCAGAAAAATATTGGGTATTTTTAATATGTGCTATTCAATTGGAGTACCAAATATAATAGAACGCTATTCAATTTGTTATATATTAGAAATTTTTTTAATTTTCGGCCACCCATACTGGGAATCGAACCCGTATCCACGCTTTAGCCCTGTAGGAGGGTTGGCTCTGCATAGACGACTTTGGTCCCTTGTGCAATTCTGTGTACCAGCCCCATAAAAGATTAGTGTGGCAAACCAGATGCAACCTTGTTCGTCTCTTTGTTGTCTATCTAATCTACGTATCCATTTTCCGACTGAATTTCGTACAGTCTGTGTTGCTGGAAAGTTTAAATTTGAGAACAGTGACTGCAATATAAACTGCGTTGTGTATTTACTGTCACGAAGTGAGATCGATAGATGGATGAATGAAAAACTTTATTGAGGTCCTGAAGGATTCCACCCCCGTTTTATAAAGGCAGGATCGCAGGCCGCTCCCACGTATGGACGAGGAGGCCTAACCTGACTACCGCGTAGCGAGAAAAAAAAGAAATAAACAGCAACCGATAAGAACGATGTGAAGGACGCTTCGCATTCTGCGCATGAGGGCATCCACCGGATTGTTGAAGAGGAATGCTGAAAAACAAAATCCTTTTCGCGAATTCAGTGCGCAGCCGTATTAGCGTAAATAGCAGCTTCTGCAGCCTGTCCGGTGCAACAGCTAATAATCAGGGCTTTGTGCATGAAACACAACGGAAGTACTAACTGTGATTGCTTGATTCGTTCTAATTCTGCTTCTTTAGCATATAAACTAAGCCTGTTTGTTATTAATACACAAATGGATATGAATAAAATACACGTACTTCGACGGCTGGGCCCCATTACTTAAGGAAACCGCTTAAGAGAGGTGCCTAGACATCAGAAGAGTTTGTACTGTGTCACAACCAATGGTTGATCTTCATTCTTTTCGCGCTGTTTCGACGCTCAAGATGTTAATTTGTGGCTTTCAGGAACATTAGTAAAACAACGTTGCTGCATCTTTATTAGGCAAAGAAATCATAAAAACTTATCTTAAAAAAAGCCACAGCTTTGCCGCAAAGGCGAAGTAATGAATGCGATAGCAACAAATTGGACGGTCACGCGCAGAATGGCAAGCAGATCTAAATGTGCCCCGCGTTTTTCACGCAAAAAGGATGTACGAAACGTACTCACAGGTACATATTAACGCGAATGAGCATCTCAGTTGTTACTTCGCTGTGTCTGAAAAGCGCGCCCTTTTCGCAAACGAAGGCTGTGAAACGATTGCAGTGAACTTTACGCGCGTGGTAACTACAACAGAATCGTTCGGAAGAAACTGAGAGGATAACCAAGACGTTCGATTTTTCCTACTGCAAGATAAGAGCAAGCGATAGAGCGTACATACACCCCCTTATTCTCTACGTGGGCCAAAGTACGCGTGACAGATGAGAGCCGCCGCGCACTCACTGCGCCATCTTGCTGATAATGCTGAAAACACGATAGCCTCCCCCCCCCCCCCCCCGAGATGCCTGCCAACAGCAGTAAGTGGTAGATATTCATAGCTTACCATTTGAACGTTGAAGGAGTGGTTAACGCTTTGCAATCACGAAGCCGAGGTCCCACGTTCGATTCCGCGTGCCGTGGTCTTTTTTTCTGGATTTTTTTTCTTTCTTGCGTTTTCATATATGTAGATACGTATACACATATACGGTGCATGACGCCGACGTCCACGCCGGCGAGGAAATCGAGCCGATAGTGTCCATATAATTGCTATCCCAATAAAAGCAATATTGGTGGCCATGTGCCCTAGAATCTTCTTTCCAGAGTATCAAACTAGAAGACTATATATGGGTAACGTTTGTCCGCCGCTGTGGTGTAGCGGTTACGGTGCTCCGCAGCTGAACCGAAGGTCGCGGGTTCGATCCCGGCTGCGGGGGTCTTATTTCAATGGATACAAAATACCATATAGCCTGAGAATGCACAAAAACGTTTGTGACGCTATTTTGTTTCGCTTCTTGTCCATAAAAACTAGCAGAGAGAAATTACAATTCCCAAAAATTGAACGGGTGTATCAAAGCTTGACGGTACCCATTTGGGTAATGTGGGTTTGAACGAGTACGAAACGTGAGGAAGCAGTTGCGCTTATGCGAACGTGGAAAAACAATGCACTTGAAGCGTGTAATTCTTAATTTGCCCCCGCATCCTAGGTAGCGACATTTCATTTGAAACCCGAGCCTCTCATGCTGCTGGAAGCGTGGGCGGGGTGCGGATCCTTGTCGTACTGCACCCCATCAAGTGGAAGTGGGATTACTTTACTCTTAATCCCACCACCACCACTCGGTGATGGTTGCTCATCGGTCTTTGAACAGAGGCCTGATCATGTGCCTTTTAGTGCCAGCTTCGAGGATCGCGTTAACTATGTGGAATATCAAATCTGCCTAAGTTTTGCGAGCAGAATCCTTTCGTATTCTCTCCGGTATTTAATCCAGCTGTTGCAGCATGCGAGGAACAGCGATGAAGCTGGTAGGTTCGCTGACATGCGTTATAAACCACGACGCAGTCCACCGACGATCAGACTACTCGACGGCCAACAGCTGTTCACACCTCTATATATTTACTGTGTGAATCGCTTGCAAGTTGTATTTTCGCTTTTTTGATGGAGGCGAAAATGATTGACGCCCGTGTACTAAGATTAAGGGGCAAGTTAAAGAACCCGTGGTCAATATTTCTGGAGTCCTCCACTGCGGTGCCTCTCGTAATCCTATCATGGTTTTAGGAAGTTAAGCCCAAACAGTTGTTATATCTTCATTTGCCAGGCGCAAGTGCACCCATATAGAAAGTTTAGCCGATGAGACGAAACGTCACCATTGTGACTGCAGCGCCGCCGCATAGGACACTTGGATCAGACGGGAAATCGGACCATCCGTCTCACCCTTTAATTACAGCTTTCCGGTGTGCAGATATTTGTTCACCTTGAGCATTAGTGGAGAACTAAATAGACAGAGAACACTGATTTAAATATTTTGCCTTACAGTTTTTTGATTTTTGCTGTAGGCCCGATATGAAAATGCACATGTGGGTACCATGGATAGATGAATACTTTAAGACAAAAAAAAAAAGAGTGAAGAAGGACAGTGTAAACAGGGTTAGATAGATAGATAGATAGATAGATAGATAGATAGATAGATAGATAAATAGATTCTGGTGATAATGATGATGGTTTTAGCCATGGCTAGACGGAGTCCTGTGATCACATGCATCAGGTACAATTTCAAACAAAAAAAATATACGCACAAAAATCTACGATGATAAACTAAAGAAAAGAATACCAGCACACATATACTAAACACTAATCACAATGCCATTTTGAGAGTCTCATGGAAATAGCAATAGTTCACCTCACGTGCCAACACTCTGTCGCTTTTGCTACACCAGAAAGACGTTTCTTCCGTTTCTTTTTTTTTGTTCAGCTATCACTACTTTGATCGTGTCTCGTACAGAGCTTGCGGATACATTCTTTTTTGACTGTCACTTTGTCGTGAAAAGTTTCCTATTACGAAGGATAGTTTGCTTTTTTGTGTAATGAAATCGTTTGATATATTGCCCCCTTGCTGCCATCATGTCCGTCTTCGTTCCTCGTATTTTCGCGCTGTCTTTGCAGATGTTCCAGTATTTAACGATTGTATATAGTAATTCTTACCGAATGGATTTGCAACATATATATTAGGATATCTGACTTTATTTCAGACGCGGCGTTGTAGGGTATATTTCGTAGACCTTTATAGATTCGGCAAGTTCACGCGTGTGTACAGTTCAAGCTCACGTTTTCTTGTTTCTTTTTACTTGTTTATAACTTGTTCATCTCGCTGCCGCACTTTTATGCACTGACGACAGTTTGCCTCTTTGAATATGAGTCGTGAGAGTTGAACCAACTAATCACAAAGTTACGCCTAGACTGCCTAATGAGTTGTTCGTTTTTGCCGATAAAGCAGTTGTTTGTCCTTTTACCTGTTTTACGGCAGTACTTTTGTTAATCTGGCTTTAGTCGGTCTTCTGCGTTTGTCCCTATTATTATCTTTTCACCCTAGTTCACCCTTCCCGTGTTTGCTCGTACAGATGACAGGCCGCATTTGGATCACGCAATCCCGGAAGCTAGACTACCTAAACCTTCGTTAGACCGGATGCCGCTCAAGACACAATATTGAAGGTTTTAAGTGGCAGTGGCCTATTCGACAGACTAAAACTTTCCCCTTCCTCACCTCCTGTATTGCAGTGCTAGCACGCCTGTTCTTTTCGATTGCTATTGCATCCGTCTTTATCCCCCCCCCCTTTTTTTTTTCTTTCCTGTACGGTAGTGAACCCGAAGTTGTGTGCCTTTTCGTGCACATTTGTGCATTGTTCTTATTCGCCTTCTTTTCTTTCGACAGGAGCTTTTCACTCATTAGATCAGTTTAAACGACGATCACAAGCACCAACAACGCCTTCTACATGGAATGCGCAGTCACGTTCTTGGTCGTCCCTGCAGACCTGACGTCGAGCACATATTTGCTGACGGCATCCCGAAAGGCGGGCCAGGCGTCGGCCAGCCGTCGCTCCAGCACTTCCTCCTTGCGGCCGCCGACGCTGGTGGTGACCGTCTGGGGCACCGAGGAGCTGCCCGTGAGAAGCGAGAAGAGGTGCATTTTGGCGATGAACAGCAGGCCCAACATGGGCAGCGCCAGCGCCAGCCCCACGAAGAGCGCCACGAGCGGCGCGGCCACCGACATGTCCCTGTTGGTCATGGCGCAGTCCGAGCTCGACGGCCACCTGGACGTCGTGTCCACCTGCACGCACGTGCCAGAAGACTAGCAGTGGCAGAATTCGCTTCGCGTTAAGCTGGAAGCCTGATATGTCTCATCGAAGGCGAAGATTGACCGTCGACAGTCGTCCCGCCCCGTCCAGGTCAACACAAGCTACGAAAAAAACGACACATACACACGTCATCACGTGATGACGTCAAAATGTGTCGTTATAGTGACGCCACTGGTTGCCAATACCTGTGACATCTTTATGATGTCACCTTGACGCCACTATGACGTCACACGAGGACGTCATCACACTACATCGTCGCTTGGTCAAATGTTGACTGATTATATGATAGTGCGAAACCCGCCTCGGTGGTCTAGCGGCTAAGATACTCGGCTGCTGACCCGCAAGTCGCGGGATGAAATCCCGGCTGCAGCGGCTGCATTTTCGATGGAGGCGAAAATGCTGTAGGCCCGTGTGCTCAGATTTGGGTGCACGTAAAGAACCTCAGGTGGTCATAATTTCCGCGGTCCTCCACTACGGCGTCTTTTTTAATCATATGGTGGTTTAGGGACGTTAATGCCCACATATCGATACAGGTAGTGCAAAACCAGGTGATAGGCGGAAATTCGGCAAAATGATGAGATAGAAATCTTGCACTGCATTCAATCCTGTAAGCGGTGTAAAAGCACAGGGGCGGGGGATGATCACGGGGTAAAATTACTTGACAAGATCAGTATCAATACAGAAGAAAAAGAAAAAAAAATATGACTATCATGTTCGAACCGTCTTGTTGGAATGCATAAGAAAACCTGTGAGTTTTTTTACAGCGAAAGCAGTTGCGAGATCACAGCACGGGTCCCGTGCATGCCGTAGTTTTCCGCCACCACTGCCACCGGTGTCCGTAGCCGCTGTCGCATGAAAAAAAATCTAAGTAAATAAATAACTCCAAGGGCACAATGGGATTCTAACCCGGGTACATTGCGTTCCAGCCCAGTATTCTACCACTCAGCCCCGCCGCTGCTTGGAACTCCTCTGCAACCTGGCTGGTTGCAGAGGATGGCTTGATTTTGGGAAATTTCGGGAACGGCTTGCTTGATTTCGCGGAAATAATCGCGTTAAGGTACGAGGCTAAGTGATGGAATGTTAAAAAAACCATTAATCATTAGGGCGTATTAGTGGTAAATGTAAAGCCGATCTTTATTATAAAACAAATCGTACGTTTCGTTAGTTTTCATATATACTTAAACAATTCAATAAAAGTATGCCTTGTGCGAAAACTCCTATAATTTAGGTTCCACTTTCTGAAAAAAATTGATTTTTTTGCAGGAATATAAACAATGTATTGTCCTATGAAATGCACTAAAACGAATGAGGTTTGATGAATAATAATTTTTTAGTAATTAAATAACCAAAAAAGCTTGCACTTACATTAAGGCCACCTTTGCATAGCAGGCAGCCGTAATTAATCTTGCGGCACGATTTTTCTTATCGAATTTCATTGCACGCCTGCTAGAATGATAAGGAAAAGTGTCAATTTTAAATGAAAAATGTTCATTAGCAAACGGGTTACTACTGCTCGCGTGCGGAGAAACACCAGAAGTACAAGTTCCGAGAAAATCAACAAGAATATGAAACAGGTGTAGCAATTGCACAAAATGATCGGGAGAGCTGAAGTTCTCAATATTTGTTGCCAGATCCATCGAGGACCTTACTGCCTTTTCTCGAGCGGCAAGTCTTAATTTTTTTTTCTAGCATGTTTTGCAGGATCAGTCCCCTGATGGGGCGCTTTCGCGCTGTGGTGCTGATCATTTGTAAGGCATGTTTTTTCAGTGTAAGGGCCAGAGCCGATACGATATTGCTTAACATTATCAAATGTATTCTTCGAAAAGCCACAAAGCGAAAAAAGAAAAGCAAACTTGATGGTTCACATACGTGCAGTGAGCACGAACAAAACATGTACCACGCATAAATGCCTGATATTGGACTGCTAGATACTAAAACAACTAGTTGCGGTGCGGGCTCCTCAGCCTGACATCGTTGTGTAAATGCTGCACACCGGAGACGCCGCACCCAGCTGTAGGACACGAACCTCGTTTTGCTTGGCGCAAAGCTCGACTGCAGGGCCACTGTGGCGGGAACTGCAGCCGACCGCCTGCTCCCGGTAGGCGAAGCGCAGAGTTCGGACACTAAAAAAAGTGTCTTTAAACGCAGAGCTGCACAGCTATTTGAACGCAGAGTATCGTACTAACAACATGTGTACGGTGTATGATCGAGCTGAAGCGCACTGGTCAGTCAACTTTCCCTTTGCGACCTTTCTAATTTCTATCTTCTACCTTCTACCTTTTTTCTATATTTTATTCTCGGGGTTAGCTGGAGCTAATCAAGCAGCTCCTCAAATGTTCCTCCAAGGCTCCTACATCTTCACAACGAAAAATGAAGGACTTCTACCTTTGCTTTTCTTGCGGCCTCAGTTTATAATAAACTCTACAATGTACGAATTATATAACTTTTACGGAGCTCTGCAACAGTTTTACAGGTAATGATCGAATAGCTTCATTTGAAATAGTTTATATCCTCACGAATCGACTGGCGTAAATCTTTTTCTTTTAATCAGTCACGTACGAGCGGAGCAGTGATCTGTCGCGCGTGTTCATTCTCCCAAGTCACGTTAACTATGCAGTGCAGGATGCTCAATTAAGCCAATGGCCCGAGACTTTGGGTTCATGACGAGGCAATTTGGAGTTATGGCATAATTTTTAGAAAGGAGAGTGAGTGCTTTTTAGCTGACTTAGGCTACTTATGTAAATTTCGGGCCATGCGCTGAGCTGGAATGTTTGGCTCACGTGTTTTAAAGAGCCGCTCACTAACGATCAGCAGCGTTTTTCGACCACGTTGAAAAGTGCCACAGAGCCCCTTTAGGTGGCCCTCGTTCAAGGGTTTCTGTTTCCGTTGCCAATTACACGAGAGCTAGAGCCTCGACTGACCTGCACCGGGGTGTGCACGATGGCGTGGAGTGGCATTTGCTGCTCGTAAGGTACGCCGCCTCCCGCTGTCGAGAATGCGTCCAGCCCTACGTTCCCCACGTGATGAACGCCTCCACCTACAGAACCCCTGTCATTGGTCTGGTGGTGGAGGTGGTGAACGACCGGCGGCGATGGTTGCGGCGGTGCCACGGGACCGAATCCTCCACCATTGCCGCCGCCATGGCCAACTCCATGGTCGGGCAGCAAGTCTATCTGCCAGATCTCCGTCTTCTTGGTACCCGATGCAGTGGAAGCTGATGTTGATGGCCGAACACCACCAGCGGCACAGGAAACAGTTGTCACCAGCAATAAACCGACCATGGTTGCTGAAAAAATGGCAGCCTGGAAAAAGAGCCTGCAGTCTGCCAGCCGAGCCATCGTTCTTCAACCTTTTGTGACCTGTAACCAGTGCAAAGAAGTGAAAGAACTGTTACAAATAGAAGAGAGAATATATATATATATATATATATATATATATATATATATATATATATATATATATATATATATATATATATATATATATATATATATATATATATATATATATATATATATATATATATATCGATGATGTTGGGTAACGACACATATGCTTCGTAATATTTTAGGGGATCATTTCTCAACGATGTAATCATTACAGAAGACAAAATGCATGTCTGTCGCAAAAAGACACAGCATAGCTAGACATTACAGCAATATGCGCTTCAGCACGGTCCCCTTCGGCTTGTTTGAATACTCATATATTTGCGACAAATGAGCAGTGTACACTGCTGGAGCGTCTTCAGCATTCCATTCATTATCTCCATCCGCCATAACGTTTCTTTTTCTTTTCATAGAAGCGTATATTGCGTTACACACAATGCACAGAACGTTGACAATCCTCTCACGTTTTGGAGAGTTAAGCACGTATTGTGCGGCTGATACTGCTTTTGCGCGCCGCAACCAAATACCTCCCGCGAGAGTGTCTTGAAAAGTCGAACCGGAAAATCATTTTTCGTAAGCTCCCATGGGGGTATTATAAAATAGCTCATTGAATCTTTATGGTGTTTCTTGTAATCAAAGCTTGAGGACTATGCAAACAACTGAGCACAAAACCTTTAAACGCTCTTGCTTGTGCTTATGTGTTTCTTGGTGATGTTTTTATTGCTTCGTGGTGCCGTTTCGAAATTACGAACTCTGTCGGGGAACTAAGTCAGGAATGTTCACTGAATGATAGCAGTCGTTTAACGAGCGTCTTTTATTGAAACTAAGCTAACGAGCGCAGATTATTGGCATATAACTGGAGAAAAAGAGCCGTTGGTGGAATCACAGCTACGCAGGCAGAAACGTACGACTAACCTTTGTTCCAGTTCAGCTGCTACATATGGTAACAAAATTTTGCTAGAGTTACTTTGAACCTTTTGCTGATTATCGCATGATTAGGCCACATGTTTACCAATAGGTGCAAGACGGCGCGTGCGCGTGTTAGAGAAAGTAGACAAGTTGACCAAAATGCATTCGGTTAGCTACCATACTGGGGGAATGAGGAGGAAGAAAGAAAATATGCAAGACAAAGAAATAAAAACCAAGATGCGCGTGCCCATAAGTACGCTCGCCCTGCATTGAAGAAACAGACGTGCAGTCGTATCAAAGAAGTCCTGCAGGGCTCTAATGACTCTCTAGGGGAATAACATGTTCACGGCCCCAGTGTGTTTTTATGCACTCACCACGTAGGCTTCAAGAGCTTAGAAAGATGTGCCTTTCGTCATCAGAAGATAAGAAGCCGAAAAAAAAGGAGAAAATACCAGACATACGTCTGCCTACGCTGGAGGAACGGGAATGGGGAGAAGGAGTATTAGAGATAGAGAGAGAGGAAAGAAAGAAAGGAAATGAAAAAATAAACGGGCTTACGCGTATGTGATGGTGGCACTATGATAGTCAAAAACGTTCACAAGAAAGGAGGAAGCGCAGTGTTTGTGCTACGGCCTCATGCGTACCAATACCAAAACTTTCAGAAAGCAATGTTCAGCATGTAAGCGTGATAACCAGTATCGCGGTTGTTTCGGGCACGTCCAGGCCACCAGTGACGTGGTCTAGGCATTAAACGAGCTGTGACAGCAGATACTGCTGCCTGGACGCAACGACAGTGAGTGAGAACGAAAGAGTTTTTCAAGCGCATGCACAAGCACTTACAAGCTGCTTAGGAAAACTATGGGCAGAAAGCTTCCAGATGGAGGGGGGTAGGAAAGGAAGCGAGACGAAAACTAAAGCAACAGAAAGTATTTGTGGGATATATAAATGTGTTGTCTGTGACACACGCACGCACGCACGCACACACACACACACACACACACACCTCTCTCTCTCTCTCTTTATATATATATATATATATATATATATATATATATATATATATATATATATATATATATATATATATATATATATATATATATATATATATATTGTCACGAGGTCGTGACGTGGCCGAAGACAGGAGACTTCGGGTTGGGATTTAACTGTTTATTCGGGCGAACCTGTGCCCGGTAAACGGAAAGTCCAATTACAGCAGCAGTCTCGCACAGATAGCAGTCTCGGACTGATAGCGGCGAACGGAGCGTCGGCCTTCGATCAACAACTGACAAGCGGCGAAGCGCGTCGGCATTTTATACTCTTGCCGTCGAATGTTCTAGCGTTATCGCTGGCGGTGGCGTAGGTTCCAGAACAATCTGTACCGTTCGCACAGTGGGCGTGATCTTATCGAAATGATCTACTACAGTCTGGAACCTTCTCGAAAACTGCAGGCGTGGTTTGCGCTGAGAATCGTGTGGTGTTTTGGGACGATAACAAAAACTTGGGAAATGGAACGTGGCATTGCCCCCCTCTGAAAAAAGGCATCGTCCCGATGCTTTAACTAAAGATGAAAGTACAATAATAATGCAAAAAAGTACAATGAATAAATTGCGATACAACAATAATACAAAAAAACACGGGTTCAGTTTGTTAACGCGCATGAAACGGCTTGAGGCGCGCGACATAGACGACTTCAGGTCGTGATCGACGTCGTTGAGAGTTCGTGATGCCGTCGGGGGCAACCTCGTAATCAAGTGGGCCGAGACGTCGAACCACCCTGTACGGTCCGAAGTACCGTCGCAGAAGCTTTTCACTTAGTCCACGTCGGCGTATCAGCGTCCACACCCAAACACGTTCACCGGGCTGGTATTCCACGAAGCGTCGTCGAAGGTTGTAACGGTGGCTGTCGGTCGTCTGTTGATTCTTGATACGGAGACGCGCAAGTTGTCGGGCTTCTTCGGCGCGTTGAAGGTACTCGCTCACATCGAGGTTTTCTTCGTCGGTTACGTTGGGTAACATGGCATCGAGCGTCGTTGCCGGGCTCCTTCCGTAGACCAATTTGTATGGAGATATCTGCGTCGTCTCCTGCACCGCCGTGTTGTATGCGAAGGTCACATACGGAAGAATGGCGTCCCATGTCTTGTGTTCGACATCGACGTACATTGACAGCATGTCGGCGATCGTCTTGTTAAGCCGCTCGGTGAGGCCGTTGGTCTGTGGGTGGTACGCTGTCGTCCGGCGGTGGTTTGTTTGGCTGTATGCCAAGATCGCTTGAGTTAAGTCGGCCGTGAATGCCGTTCCTCTGTCGGTGATAAGGACCTCCGGGGCGCCGTGACGTAGGACGATATTTTCGACGAAGAACTTAGCTACCTCGGATGCACTGCCTTTTGGCAGGGCTTTTGTCTCGGCGTAGCGGGTGAGGTAGTCGGTAGCTACCACGATCCACTTGTTTCCGAAAGCCGACGCCGAAAACGGCCCCAGTAGCTCCATACCAATCTGCTGGAAAGGTCGGCAAGGTGGATCAATTGGCTGCAGAAGTCCCGCTGGCCTTGTCGGCGGTGTCTTGCGTCGCTGACAGTCCCGGCATGTTCTCACATAACGAGTGACGTCGGTGGTAAGACGTGGCCAGTAGTACCTTTCTTGTATCCTCGCGAGCGTGCGAGACACACCGAGGTGCCCTGCCGTCGGATCGTCGTGCAGGGCCTGCAGGAGTTCTGGTCGCAGAGCTGAAGGCACCACAAGGAGGTACTTAGCTCGAAGCGGTGAAAAGTTTTTCTTTTGTAGAAGACCGTTTCGTAGAAAGAACGATGCAAGTGCGCGCTTGAATACCTTCGGGACTTCGGCGGTCCTGCCTTCAAGGTATTATATTAGGGCCTTAAGTTCCGGGTCGGCCCGCTGTAGTTCAGCGAAGTCGTCGGTAGTTATCGTTCCCAAGAAGTAGTCGTCATCCAGGTCGTCGGGTAGTGGTTGGTCGACAGGCGCACGAGAGAGACAGTCGGCGTCGGAGTGTTTTTTGCCGGACTTGTAAATGACAGTAATGTCATATTCTTGAAGTCTCAAGCTCCATCGTGCGAGGCGACCTGAAGGGTCCTTCAAGGTGGCTAGCCAACACAAGGCGTGGTGGTTGCTCACAACTTTGAAGGGCCTGCCGTAGAGGTAGGGGCGAAATTTCGACGTAGCCCAGATGATGGCGAGGCACTCCTTTTCTGTTGTGGAATAATTTGCTTCTGCTTTGGATAGCGATCGGCTGGCGTAACTAATAACCCTTTCAAGTCCGTCAGCTCTCTGCACAAGAACGGCGCCAAGACCTACGCTGCTTGCGTCAGTATGTATTTCTGTCTCGGCGAATTCGTCGAAATGGGCAAGTAACGGAGGCGTCTGGAGGCGATGTTTAAGCTCCTGGAAAGCGTGTTCCTGCGGCGTTTCCCACTTAAACTCCACGTCGGCCTTGGTAAGGTTAGTGAGAGGATCGGCGATGCGGGCGAAGTTTTTCACGAACCGCCTATAATAGGCACACAGGCCCAGAAATCAGCGCACGGCTTTCTTGTCAGTGGGCGGTGGGAAGTCGGCGATGGCGGCTGTTTTCCGTGGATCGGGACGAACTCCAGACTTGCTGATAACGTGCCCCAGAAACAAGAGCTCCTCATACGCAAATCTGCACTTTTCTGGCTTCAGTGTGAGTCCGGAAGTCTTGATGGCTTGAAGTACAGCTTCAAGGCGCCGAAGATGGTCGTCGAAACTCGAGGAAAACACGACTACGTCGTCCAAGTACACAAGGCAAGTCTGCCACTTCAATCCTGCCAGTGCTGTATCCATAACGCGTTGAAAAGTTGCAGGTGCTGAGCAAAGGCCGAAGGGCATCACCTTAAACTCGAAGAGGCCGTCCGGTGTTATAAACGCCGTCTTCTCTCGGTCTCTTTAGTCGACTTCGATTTGCCAATAGCCAGTCTTGAGGTCCATTGACGAAAAGTACTTGGCGTTATGGAGCCGATCAAGTGCGTCGTCTATTCGTGGGAGAGGATACACATCCTTTCTTGTGATTATGTTCAGGCGGCGATAATCGACGCAGAAACGTAGGGTCCCATCCTTTTTCTTCACTAACACCACGGGGGATGCCCATGGACTCTTGGACGGCTGGATAATGTCATCCCGCAGCATTTCATCAACTTGTCTTTTCATGGCCTCACGTTCTCGCGTCGAAACCCTGTACGGACTCTGACGGAGTGGTCTGACATTTTCTTCGGTTATGATGCGATGTTTCGTGATTGGGGTCTGCCGAATTTTCGATGACGACGAAAAGCAATCTTCGTATTGCAGGAGCAGGGCCTTGAGCTGTTCTTGCTTATAGTTCGGAAGTCTGGGATTGACGTCGAAAGCTATGGGAGGGGCTTGGTTCCTCTGAGCAGGTTCCGCAGAATCGGCGAGGGCGAAAGCACTGGTGGCTTCGACAATTTCTTCGATGTATGCGACCGTTGTTCCTTTGTTCACATGTTTGTACTCATTGCTGAAATTCATGAGCATAACCGTTGCTTTGCCTCCTTGCAGCTCTGCAATTCCTCATGGGACGCAAATATTTCGTGTGACCAACAGATGCTCACTGCCTTCAACGACGCCTTCCAAGTCAGGTGATTTTGGAGCGCCGACTGAAATAATGACGCTTGAGCGAGGCGGAATGGTGACGTGTTCTTCCAGCACATTCAAGGCATTTTCCTGATGGCGTGCGCGGCGGTAGTGCTTCTTCTGTGGATAACGTTATCGACTTTGTTTCTAGGTTGATGACAGCACCATGGAGGCATAAGAAGTCCATGCCAAGGATGACATCTCTCGAGCAACGCTGTAGGACTACGAAGTCTGTAGGATAAATACGGCCGTTAATGGTGACTCTCGCTGTGCAGATTCCTGCAGGCGTTATGAGATGACCTCCGGCTGTGCGGATTTCAGGGCCTTTCCAAGCTGTCCTAACTTTCTTTATCTTCGCGGCGAACGACCCACTGATGACAGAATAGTCAGCTCCAGTATCGACGAGAGCGGTCACACTGTGGCCGTCGATAAGAACGTCGAGGTCGCTAGTTCGCCGTCTCGCATTACAGTTAGGGGTGGCGTCGGGTCACGGCTGCGTCGGCTTGTTCCGCTGCTTCCATGTTGCATCGTCAGGCCACCATCGGTAAGTGAGCTTTCGCCGTCAGGGCTTTGCCTGGTTGGCATTGTGTTCGGAAAGCTCCGTCGCGGCGTCGTCGTCGTCGGAGGATCTTCGGTAGTTCGTCACACAGCAACCGCACCTCCACCGGTTGCTGCCCTTAGTTTCCCGGATACGGGCTAGGAGACCGGCCCCGCGTTGGGCCGGAGTACTGCCGGGGGTGCGGTGACATGCGGCGGCTGGGCGACGGCGAACGGGAAGGACTTCGGGGTGTCCATTGAGTTCCTGTCAGGTAGTCGGCGATGTCACGTGGCCGTTCTCCTGGCTGCGGACGTGGTGCATCGACGGCGAAGCCACGCAGTCTCATCTGTCGGTACTGGCAACGGCGGTAAGTGTGCCCGGCCTCGCCGCAGTGGTAGCACAGTGGGCGGTGGTCAGGGGTGCGCCAAACGTCGGTTTTCTTCGGCGCACTGCGCTGGCCCGCTGGTGAACGGTAGGTCGTCGGTGGGGGTGGTGGCGGTGGTGGTGTTTGGCGACGGAAGTGCGACGGGGTGGCGTTTTGGCGTGGACGGGGAGGAGCGTTGTGGCGCACTGCAGCGGCGTAGCTCATAGTTTCTGGCTCGGGCAGCGGTGTTTGGGGAATTCGAAGTGATTGCCGAACTTCTTCTCGCACAATGTCGGCGATCGAATCCACTTGAGGGTGCGCCGAAGGCAACAGTTTGCGCAGTTCTTCCCGCACGATCGCTCGGATCGTTTCACGCAGGTTTTCGGGGTCACTGGTTTGAGCAGCAGCGCATTCTGGAGTCAGGCGACGATTATACTGTCTGGTGCGCATGTCAAGGGTTTTTTCGATGGTGGTCGCCTCGGATACAAATTCTTGGACGGTGTTCGGTGGATTCCTCATTAGTCCCGCGAAGAGCTCCTGTTTGACTTCTCGCATGGGGAAACGAACTTTCTTCTCCTCAGGCATGTCCGGGTCAGCGTGACGAAATAGGCGGGTCATCTGCTCTGTGAAAATTCCAACCTTCTCATTTGGTAGCTGAACCCGGGTCTCTAGTAGAGCAGCGGCCCTCTCTTTGCGAGCGACGCTCGCGAACGTTTGCAGGAATGCGCCGCAGAAAACATCGCACGTTCGGAGCGTGGACTCTCGATTTTCGAGCCAGGTCCTTGCGGTGTCTTCCAAATAGAAGAACACACGACGCAGCTTTTCGTCATGGTCCCAGTGGTTGAGGGTGGCCACACGGTCGTATAATTCTAGCCAGGACTCCGGGTCTTCGAACGATGACCCATGGGAAATTGGTGGTTCCCTGGGTTGATGTATGACCATCGTGGGCTGGGACGCTGCAGTTGTCATTGTCGCTGCAGTCGCGGTCATGGCCTTGGTCTTCCGCGCCTTGTCTTGTAGAAGCCCGTACTCCGGTGGTAGCCCTTGCTGTCGGCGGCTTGTTCACTGCTCTTGGTTGGCGTCGGTGTCTTCTCCGCGACGTGGGCTGGGTTCACGGCTTGACGGGGGCGTCCGGTACATGAACGAAGCAGCACATCAACCAAATGTCACGGGGTCGTGACGTGGCCGAAGACAGGAGACTTCGGGTTGGGATTTAACTGTTTATTCGGGCGAACCTGTGCCCGGTAAACGGAAAGTCCAATTACAGCAGCAGTCTCGCACAGATAGCAGTCTCGGACTGCTAGCGGCGTACGGAGCGTCGGCCTTCGATCAACAACTGACAAGCGGCGAAGCGCGTCAGCATTTTATACTCTTGCCGTCGAATGTTCTAGCGTTATCGCTGGCCGTGGCGTAGGTTCCAGAACAATCTGTACCGTTCGCACAGTGGGCGTGATCTTATCGAAATGATCTACTACAGTCTGGAACCTTCTCGAAAACTGCAGGCGCGGTTTGCGCTGAGAATGGTGTGGTGTTTTGGGACGATAACAAAAACTTGGGAAATGGAACGTGGCATTATATATATATTGTGTGAAAAGTTTCATTCACGCTTTCTAGGACCTTACGTTGTTTGTGAACGAACATCTCCTGTCAGTTACCTTGTCACTCCCGTCGAGGGTTCCTCGGACCGTCGTTACCGTGCCTCCCAGATAGTCCACGTTTCACGTCTTAAACCCTTTGTGCGCCGTACCTTTTCCGCCTAAGTCTCGGCCGGGCCGGCCGCTCAAGTGCACGGGGGAAATAAGTGTGAGCATCATTACTCTTTGCATCTTTTCATCCGTACATACTCATCATCACCACTCCAGTTTAGGTTGTGGGGCACATACTCGAGTCAATATAGGAGAGTCTTGAGTATATATATATATATATATATATATATATATATATATATATATATATATATATATATATATATATATATATATATATATATATATATATATATATATATATATATATATATATATATACATATATATATATATATATATATATTGTTGAAGTTTCTGTGAGGGAGATGGTATGTATGGCGTGTTAGTATGGTTCCGTATTATTTAAAGCAGCGAAAAGGCAGGACGACCAGAGCGTTCGTGTTAGTGTCCACTTCCTGTCCTGTCTTTTGCGCTGTTTAGATAAGATGTTATAGGACATGACGTTTTTGCGAGATATATTGTGCTTAAGAATCTCAGCTCACTCGACGGTAATGACAAATTCCCTCATCTCTTTAACCGGGGGCTTTCATCAAGATATGTTTCAATCTTTCTAACGCATCGCGAAGCGTTAGAAATTTACGCGAAATCGCAGATATATACGTTATTAGACACAGCCTTGCTTAAAAGACGATCCCATCTTGTCTCTACAATGGACAATTGCGGGAAAACGCAAGGTCGCGCCTCGTGCTTACGGCAAGGTTGTATATTTTCAAAGCAACACAGCTTTGTTTAGTGTTTGTTAGGACGAAGGCTCGATGCGCAGTCTCACTGAGGGTGCATTTCGGTGGAAGTGAAATACAGGAGCATCCACGTGCTTAGATTTAGGCGCATGGCCGGGGCGTAGCCAGGCGGTGGCACACCTGACCAGTGCCCCCTTCCCCCCAGTATTTTTTCACTATGGCATAGAGACCGAAAAATGATCATCTTAATGAGTTGCCCTCCCCCTGAAATCAAGGTTGTCCCCACCCCCAGCTAAAAAAAAAAAAACTTCTGGCTACGCTCCTGGCACACGGCAAAGGACCCAAGGTAATCAAAATTATTGACCAGCCCCCAGCGGTATACGGTGTGCCTTATCATCTGGTTTTCAGACTTGTCCAGTGTGAGCAGTCTCAGCTGTATTCCCATCGACTTGGCCTCGGTCTGATGAGTTCCTCGGGTCAGGTACATAAACGTCAGTTTGCAGCTCTGTTTTTGCAGCGTGCGTGACAATTCGATGATTCATAATCAGCAAGCTATTTGTGGCATAGTGATATGTCCCTTAGACATGCAATATATGACTCCTTGTGTCCAGTTCCATTTTTCTTTGGAGAAGTATCCTGTATGTCCAATGCAGGATCGTTCGATTTCCACCATAAAAGTTCAAGTTCAAGCTTATTCAACATCGACAGTCGGTCGGTCGGTCGGTCGGTCGGTTGGTCAGTCAACAAACTTTATCTAGGTCATAAGGAACTACAGAGTCATAACTGCAGGCCGCACCCTTGTTTGGATCGGAAGACCATGGTCCTCCACCCGTTCGCGGACCTTTTGGACAACTCTTAGTTGTTTATGGAGATCACCACTTCTGAGGCTTCCTCCCAGCCCTCTTGTTTATTAAAGGAGAAATTTCGTAATGCCGAACATTGCCAGAGCATGCGAGTTAACGAGTAATATTCTTCATGGCACTCATGGCAGTGTGGATTGATGTCCGGAGGAAAGCGACTAAATCTTCCTCTCGACAGGAAAGATATAGTTTGTAACATTCTCAAGGTGGAATATTGATGTCTAGATAGCTTATATAGGGTGCGGAATCGGGAATTTCCTGCGCCCAAGCTGATTGTGTTTCACTATTTTATGAAAAGAAGGTAATGGAACGTAGTTATGGCCCCAACCAGAATTATCTAGCGTGTTGGACCACTGCGGACTGTCATGAACTAGTTCATTCGGGTTGGGTTTGGTGGGATGTATATTGATTTCCATGTGCGCTGGGAACCACATGGTAGTGTGAAAGGCATGAGGCGGTCTTCGCTTGATTATAGCCACCGCTTCTTTCGAGATGAGACGAGATAGATTCATTTGTAGCTGTTGTAGCTCATCCCCATGGGACGATCCTCAACGCAGCTTCAGTTGGACATGTCACGGTTGCAGCGGCCGAAGAGCTGCCATGACGCTAGCTATGAACGACTCCAGATCAGCCAACCAGGCCTTTCAACATCGACAATATTAGTTTACAGAAAAGTGTGTATAAGATTGGTAATACTCAAGGAGCCCCAAAGTTAAAACCTAAAAAGCTTGTCTGACATACAAAAAATCAACCAAGTCCGTCAAGATTCCAATTTACAATTATTCTGGGTTGGTATACGCTACACATAATTTCGTGTTTTTTTTACTTTGAATTGAAGTTCTTGTCGCGAACCTTTTCTGAACTTGTTCTTTAAAGATTCCGTTTATGCTGGGTAAAACGTACGTGCGTCTGACCTGAGCGGGTTAATTTTTCGACAGTTGAGCTTGACAAAAAGAAAGAAAAAAAAATCGAAGTCCTGCGCGCACGGAAACGCGGTTTTGTAAGCGCCGAATATAGTGACGCGGTAATGTGACCCACGTGGCCATAGGGACATAGTTTTGTCCTGGCCTCAATGTAATATCGGGTTGCCGCGAACAATTGATGACGGCGAAAAAAAAAAGCGCAGTGAATAATATGCGTCACTGTCGAAGCAAGGACGGCTCAAAGTTGAGAGCAGGGATGTTGTATGCGCATACCACTGGCGCTTCGGTGCTTGTAGGCATACGAAGCGTGATGCTCACGTTCTTACTGTTACATAATAGCCCGATGCTTCATATCAATGTGTGTTGCGCATTGATATGGAGCATTATTTGTCGAGGCACGAGGCACAAAGGCCCTCTGTGTATCCCGGTCAGCGAGGCTGAATATTCGGGATGATGGTGACGATGGTGATACTCGGAAAGAAAACGAGAAAGCGTCCCTGATGAACTTATCCTTGCCGAAGTGAACAGCGCATGTAACATACAAAGATAAGGAATCGACGAGGACCAGCGCTGTTCCTCGTCGGTTCCTTGTTCCTGCTTGTATCTCGCGCTGTTCACGTCGCCATGGAATACAAACTATTCCGGTGACACACCTTGCTGCAGAACTTATCATGCCTGTCCTGACATACTTTGTGATGAGGGTTGCATTTTAAGACACTTAATATGCAAACTGAAGTTAACTAAGCACATCAGGCGTGGCATGGCGCCTTATCGACCCGAAGGAACACCGAAGGCAAAGGTGACCTTCTTCCTCTTCGTCTCAGTCCTCTTGGCTTTCTGCACGGAACATGGTTTTGTACAACCTGCGCGATTGGCCCACCATTTGACCAAGCGGAAATGTCGTGCGATAACACCATGATCCAGTCACAAATATTGGCGACTTGTGCCGCAGTGATGACGTCATGAGGTTACGTCATCGCATGAAGATGTTTTCTTGGATCGTTCATGTTGACGCCGATGCCCATGGCAGGTTCTCGCGTTTGATGAGGCATATAGGTATTTCGCCTTCATAATTTAATGAATACGGCACAATATTGCACAAAGCACATTTGCGGAAAGATGCGCTTCGCAGTGCACGTGCCGCATCTCCTTCGCATTTAACAGTGCATTTATTCGCTCGCACTAATTGATCAGGGCTTCATTAAATAATTATAAGAGTGGGAGCGAAAAGCATTGCAGCCACAGGTATCGCGCTACATTGGAAGAGATAAAGAGTGTGGATTCCAGGATAAACACAGATAGACGATAGCGAGAAGATGAAGGGGGGTGAGAAGGTCACGTAGTAAGCTGTACTGATAACCGAGCACATTCAGGAGAGATAATAGATCAAGGACGAGAGAGATAACGCTTATAATATGGTGACGTTTTACTGGATAGAGAGACGCGGACGCTTTCAGGCGCTGCGAAGGTGTGACTAAAGAGAGGGGCTGATTTATGATGCGAATTTCACTGTGCACTGATTAACGACAAAGTGGGCTGATATTGATAAGGAATAAGTGTATATCTTATCAAGTGTATTTGTGTTACATGTATAATTTATTAGTAACATAGCAGTCGGTTACGTACAACACTTCAATATTTTATTGAGAAATATTGAACTATACACCACTGATGTATAAATATTATCTCGAACCAATCGTAAAAAGACGCTACAGAAGACGGACAGCCATGGAGGAAGGAAAAATATAGGAGGGAGCATGACGTCACGGACCCAGCCTTGGCAAGCCAACCCGTTTTGAAGACATCAAAGTAGGCCCAACACGTGACCTTTCGCCGTGAGATCACGCAATAAACGAGACTTGCTGAGATGGTATTGTTTGGTTCTCGGTAGTTTTTAGTGGGAGAGCGGCAGTTTGGCCGCCTCACGGAGCGTCCAGCTGATCCGTACTCTGCTCCGCGTCCTCACCTGCACTTATGATCGTGGTCTCGTTAAGTTTTCCTCAGAGCTTGTTCAGCTCCATTCGTTCCGTGCAAGCGAGAAATACGGGCGAGTCGTGAAAGGATCCCGAGGAACGTTAGACGTGCACTTCAGTCGAATTAGCGAGAGCATTGTGAGCATAGGACGCCTGCATTCCTCACACATTTGTGACGAATATTAAAGACGATAGTCTTTCTTGGGGACCTTCGACACAAAAATTTTGGTCTGCCTGCCTGCCTGCCCGCCGATTTTCTTATGCAGAACAACAAATAAATGTTTTGTTCACTCTCTCTACACGCAAGACTATCGTCTTTCGACGACATCTGCAGATTAACATGCAGGTACGGGGCCAATTTTTATCATTGTGTATCCTTCCCAGGAGTGAATAATCACCCGGCAGCCAGCAGAATTGTGCGTTCGGAACTTGGCCGGCAGTGTTTCGTCATTAGCCGGCTGCAGTCACATGTGTAATGCCTGCTTCGTGTAGCAAAACGCGCTTCGCCGGCATGGGCACCTATTGCAGTTTCTTTTCGCGAGTGGCCGTCAAGTGAAGAGTGCCAGCAATTTACAGCGGTGCAACTATTTGCCGGTAGTTTGATTTATTACGGCATAACTAGTACACTGTAGCATAACCGCCACCAAAAGCGCAACGCCGTGACGACACAAGGCGATCGTACCAGCTGTTTGCTTCCGCGAGCGGCTGGCCGAAGTTTCCGCGGGGAAAGTTATTTGCCGGCATAGTTTGGGTTAATCACGCCATAGCCTGCTTTAGAAACATCATGTGACTACTTCGAACCAGCAGTGGTTTGACCGGCAGTTCGCTTACCTTACCTGCAACAGGGCACAGCCACGTAGTAACACTCGCTCTTCAACTTCTCGCAATAATTTTACGCCGCATTCCTTCAGACGTGTCTATATAAGGTCATTGACAGCGAAAACTCTTTTAGCTTCGAAGAAACACAGCGATTCGACGCCAAAATCCAGAAACGTGAGCACAGCGTTCACAGTAGTGCTTCTGCGCTACGAGTGCAGAAGCACTACAAAACACTTATCAAAACAAAACGAAACCGAGAGAAGATAAAACCTACCGCGTGCGCTGACGTTTTGGTCACGTGCTGGGGCGACTTGGTGGGCTTCAATCGCGTTGTGCAACGCTCCCTCCTATATATTTCCTTCCTCCATGCGACACCCGAAAAGATAGATAGATAGATAGATAGATAGATAGATAGATAAATAGATAGATAGATGGATAGATAGATAGATAGATTCTTTCGAAGACGTGGAAGAATGTCTCACCTCTGAATTCCCCAAGGCGGTCGTATATCGTTTCAGTGGTGTGCAATTTCAGTACAGCCCTACGTGCCGTCTATAGCGTCTGCAATGCACGATCATTGGATACGCCGGAGCAGCAGTGTCCGCGCACGTTGACCCTAGTGTTGCAACTGCGAATAAAGCGCAAACAACAAGAACATCGCCATCATGAGAGACAACAAAGCTGAAGACAAAGGACGTTGAAATGTTGCTACTCCACTTGCAGTCCTGACGACAGCGCTCCAAACCATACATTAAGGCTTTAACGTGAGCGGACAGCGCTGAAATCACCGCATTAGTTTATAAAGAAAAGAAATTATGACACGGGCGCCGCGCCCGAGAAGCGTACTCTCTAACGAAACTACCGTATTTACTCGGTATTAACGATCACCTTTAGTTCTGGACAGGTTTACTGAAGTCTGCACATTGGAGCCAAGCACGCAACCGGGCCTGCTCAGATAAGGTCTCCGAATGATACCATACCCATTCTGAAGTAATCAGAAATCACTGAACTGAAAATGTCATTTGTGTTAGCGTTTCAACAAGTGGTATCGTCTTCGTCAATGCATAAGCAACAATTAAAGGTAGCCTTTCTTGGGATACTTCAACGCAGAAATTTCGGTCTGTTTGTGCTACTGTCTACTTGTCACCCGGAACAATTCAGCCGCCAAGAACTTCCTCAGCGTGTGCTGCTTAATGTGCTGTGTTTATCTCTCTTCCCGCTCTTCTCTCTATCTTTCAGCTCCCCCATTCCCTCCCGTGCACAGGGTAGCAAACCGGCTGCCTGTAGACTGCATGGTCAACCACCCTGCCGATCTTTTCCTCCTATTTTCCCCAGCCATCTTTTTCTAGTGGCTGCGTTCATAGTTTGGAACAATGTCGATCAAAAAATTGGCAGATCCAACGTATGGTGGGAATCGATGATATGCGAAGCATGAATGAAAAATGAAATTAGCACAACGTTACGAGGTGGAGGTAATTGATGCCGTACATGACTTCCGTGTCATGATTATTATGTTTGGATGTGTCGTTTACCTTCATCTATTCACGTCACGTGATACCAATTTTAGTATATGTGGAGCAAACGAAATGGCCGCGAGCACGCTATGAGCGTGGTATGTTGTCATGTCCTTACATGACACGCGTGTCGGGATTCTCATGTTTGCACCAGTCATATGTTTCGTCATCCATTGATGTCACGTAACACCAAACTTGGTATATGCGGAGCTAGCAAAACGGCCGCGAGCGCATCATGAAGGGCCCACTATACTCCGATGTAGCGTCGACGCGCGCGGACGCTGAGCACAGCGACGTTACGTTAGCAAAATGCGAGCACTGAATAGTGTGACGCCAGGTGCGACCGG
Source organism: Rhipicephalus microplus (assembly GCF_043290135.1). Lineage (NCBI taxonomy): Eukaryota > Metazoa > Arthropoda > Arachnida > Ixodida > Ixodidae > Rhipicephalus > Rhipicephalus microplus. The sequence continues at coordinate 222,557,231 of NC_134701.1, read as the reverse complement.
TGCGACCAGCGTCCGTCAGCGCAGCCCGACAGAAACCGGCGCGAAATTCCACATGCTGCATTTCGTGCCGATGCGTTACCCAGAAAACACTGCGTCTCCCTCTTTTCGTGAAGGAGGGACGCCAGATGCGCTGAAACGCGCGTGCATCAAAGCAACGCAGCGCGGCTTGCGCCTGCCAGTATATGGCAGGATCGGCTCCTGGCGTGGCAACGCCGGCGTGACGCGACGAAATGAACGCCGGCGAGCACGCGCACCACGTCAAGTCGAAATGTATTGGCGCCTTGACTGTGGCATGTAGTCATGTTCTCACATGGCACGCATCTCATGATTATTATGTTTGCACCAGTCACATACCTTCGTCATCCATTGGCGTCACGTAATACCAAATTTGGCATGTGTGAAACTAGCGAAACGGCCGCGAGCGCATCATGAGTGTGGCATGTAGTCCTGTTACATGACACGCATGTCGTGATTATCATGTTTGGATGTGTCAATTACCTATGTCGTCCGTTCGCGTCGCGTAATACCGAGTTTGGTACATGTGAAGCTAGTGAAACGGCCGCGACCGCATCATGAGTGTAGCATGTAGTCATGTTGTTACATGACAGGCATCTCATGTCTATCATGTTTTCACCAGTATCATACTTTCGTCATCCATTCAGGTTCCGTAATACCAAATTCGGTATATGTGACGCTAGCGAAACGGCCGCGAGCGCACCATAAGCGTGGCATGTAGTCATGTTGTTACCTGACACGAATCTCATGATTTTCATGTTAGGGTTGGTCACTTGTGTTCGCCATGCAATCATGTCATACCATACCAGTTTTGCAACATGCCATGTGAACGAAACCACCACAGGAGCTCCAGAACCATGAAATGTAAATCATGGCATTCATGACATGTAGTCATGATTTTCATGTTATGACTAGTCAAATATGTTCTTCCTACAGTCATGTTATGTTATACCAGTTTGCTGTCGATAGCATTATCGAAACGGCCAGGAGAGCTAAAAGTCGTAGGCGGCTAGATAGATAGATAGATAGATAGATAGATAGATAGATAGATAGATAGATAGATAGATAGATACGCCCAAAAGTCGCTGAAAGTCGCTAAGAAATGCTTCCCATTTAAAAACAAATAGTACGCCCATATGAGGGCAACATCAATAAATAAGCATTATGTGATGTGTTTTTTTTACCATAAAATGCATAGATACGTAATTCTCAAGACCCTGCGTAATTCTACACATTACACGAACTCAATGTTTCTAACGTTGCGCTGAAAAATTGATGCTATGCACAAAACAGCGCACTGCCGATGACATGGTGCTGCCACTTTCCAGTGACTCTGGGTACTGTACAAGCTCCTGTATCTTGACATTACTGCCACGTGGCATCCACATATTACGCAATGCCTTTTGACAGAATACAACCATTTTTCGATGAGATTTGCAGCTAAGACTACGTAAACGCGACCTATTTTTTGTTGGAATTTTCAGATCCAATGAGCAATCCATTTCAAATCATAAACGCATTTTTACTCCACTCTGCGTAGCCTCGTCTGGTCTGCAAACTGTTGCTTTAATCTAGAGTTCTATGCATTAAGACGTTGTCGTACTTAAAAACTAAATCGAGCTATTGGAAAGTCTGAGGACTGATATGAACGTTGCAAGGCGGGCTGGTTATAACCGAGTATGTACGGCTCCTTCATTTCATATGGCTGTGTGCACTGTCGCACGAAATTTTGCCTTGGTGCGGGCTTCGAGAAGGTCGTGTTACCTATTATGTTGACGCGAGAGAAGCGAGAAACCGAATCGCTCACTGTTTCACCGACTTAGAGCGAGTCTCGCGAAAGATGTGTTGCTGAAGCTGCCTTGACTTGACGCTAATAATGCGAAAAAGTTTCCAGCCGTTCTTTAACTTTGTTGCCTCGCTTGTGCTATCAGTGAAAAATATGGCATGCTACAATGAATTTATATGTGTGAATGTAGACTGCTGCTCAGTGTTTTATTGCCACACATTATCGATACTTCGTGGCGCATATCTCAATGCACTAAGGTGGCGTTATCTCAAAATTAGATTCATTGACTTCACCGTGAAAGTGCCATTGGCTTTCTCAGTTCCAGACATGCATTCCATATATCAGTAACCACCACAAGAATTTCCGTGACCCAAGCTACTTTAACGTTGTCGAGTTAATACCGCGAAGGTTGAAGATGGTTCAAGAATAATTAAGCTATAAAACATTTTTCAGATTTCCTATAAAAGCACCACGCAGGCTTGTCGGAGGCAGCTCTTGCATCGCTGCTTCTAGAACTTCGAAACGTCTTCCCTGCGTAGAACTAATGTTCAAGTTTTCCATTTCTCGTATCTGTGGCCATGCGACCACTAAATTCGAGAAACTGCCCTGTCAACCTGTCAACTCAACGTTGCCAACAAAGCAAACCCCAGTTTCCTTTTCACCGACGCGTCGCGCGCAGACCCGGAGTATTATATTATACGCAAAATATGCCCATTGTTCGCTTATGCACGACTAACCACTATTGTGCATTCTCGTGCAGCCGCGCAGTGAGAAAACACGTTTCGTTACGAAGCGTATATGATATACCGCAGCGTATACAACCGAATACAACATAGTCTATGCGTTGCGTCTCGTCAGTGACACGGCGGCACTGAGCTTTTGATTACATGATGCGCTGGGAGCCTATTTCCCATGAATCTAGTAGGCAGTGTCACTTTGCCTCACACTGCTTGGGGATTTCACGCAACAGCCTGTCTGGCTAATTCACAAACGTCACATGGAGGGTCCGTATGCATTATTTGCGCACCTACTCCACACATTCCGGTTCTCACATAGGACGAAGACATCCTTTTAGGCAACGCGTCCTTGAAGTGTGCCTCGAAGTGGCGCGATCAAATTGACGCCCACCGACGGTGAGCCGCGCGAGGAAATTCCGCGGCAGGCGGCCAAGCTAGCGGCTTCGTGCACGCTTATGCAAAAAAAAAAAAAAAAAAAAGGCGCGTGTCACAGCGTTACGCAATGTCGACTCATCACCGCTAACGACTCAAGCTGAACGACGATGTATAGGAGAGAGCCACGGTGTTTCTCAATTACTCCAATCGTTGAGCTTCTAGCCAAGAAATGAGAAAGGGGCGTGCGTAAAGCATTCATAAGAAAGTGTTTGGTGGTCTTCGTTCATCAGTTCTAACAACGCTGTAACGGCCCATGAATTTAGGCGCCGCTATTGTGGCAGCTGTTTCGTGATTTGGGAACGCAGCAGGACTGATTTCAGATAGAAGTCGTCAACGAACGCCGCTTTTACATTAGCGCGCCCCAGTGTTCAGGTCTCTACGCTGTTACTGACGTCAGCACTCCTATACGCGAGCGCCGACGTTACGTTGAACAGCATACTGATTTTAGGCGTCGAATTCCGTAGACGACGCACTTGGTGAAGTATAGCGCCTGGCTTGCAACCACTAAAATTCCACATTTTTGATAGACTTCGCACCGCTTGGCTCAAACTGAAGCAATCAATTACAGTCAGTTGCATGGTTGTCTCCTTCGTATAACAATAGTTTCTATGCAGCGCGTTATCTGCCAGAGAATATTTACTCGAAGAAAGTATTTGCCAATCTGGTCTTCACGAAGGAAGATAATTAAAGTGAACGAGGCCACATGTTACTGCAAGAAAAATGTAAGATCATAGATTCAAAATACAAGCTGGTTCAATGCCGTATACGCGAAGTTACGAAGGGCTGAATAGGAACATGACCAAGAATTATGGTCCGAGTTTGACAATGAAGCCGAGGTGCACAATTGATACAGAGGTAATGACAATTTCGGGACGAGACAAAATGCTTCTAAGAGTGGAAGTCTGGGCAAGTTGGTGTAAATATCTTGGAAAATAGGGACTCCGCATACGAGAACAGGGAACAACACACAAGAAACAAATAAAATGAGGCACAGCGTGTTACTTTCCATAGTCTGTTTCATTCTATTTTCTATTCTTGTATATGTAGTCAATAATTTCTATGAGATAAAGGAGACGCGCCTTTGGAAACTCCGTAACCGGGCGCGTTCACTTGTTGGCTTACAAGTATGGTATAACATGAGACAATTGGCACATCTTATCAGTTGTTCTTAGTATAGGAGTACACGGTTCAAAAGAGTGGGTATAGAATTAATGGAGGTTTTCGCAAGCGGAATAATTAAATAACTGTTCTAGGCACGCGCACTCACTTACCGTAGCCAGTGTGAGTCGTCGTCCTTGATGCGGCGGCCATGCAGCTGGCCACGTGTTCGTGTCGTTTCTGGGCGCCACATCGTCGAGTGGGCGGCCTTTATAAAAACCAGGGTCCTCGCCCCGTGACAATGGCGGCTGGCCGGCTAGGTCGGTCATCCCGACACCCGGACCTCGGGCGCAGCGGCCGTGAAAAACCGTCGCGTTTGTACGCCGCTTGTGGCGCGCACGCGCGCATGCACGCACTGGCGGGTATACAAGCGTGAGAGTGTAGAAGAAGGTTCCCGCGACAAAGTGAAATAATCGCGCTCTGTTTACTCTACACGGGGCCCATAGGTTGATGCTTAAGTGGCGTGGACAATTCCACTGCGTATATGGTTTTTGAAAAAGTCTAGTTCTATGGGTCCCGTTGTGTGCTACGTTTCCGGTGGGAACTTGAATCTGCAGACATGCCTTCTAAAACAAAACACTGCCCTGGATTGACCTGAATTCCGTGGTCCTTAGGTGCTGGCCGGCAGATATATACATTTGTCGGTGTATCTGAAGTACAGTTTCATCTTTTCATACTTTGAACCCTATTTTACGCATCTGTTGACACGTTTCTCGGAACATGTGATCTCCTACGTTGATTGTCTCTTTCGCTTGTGTCGTAAAGCCTGTTCCCGAGCAGAATGTGCAAGTTAAGAAGGTGAAAAATAATCAAAGAGGCATTGTGATTAGTCTAATGAGTACCGTCTTGCACCAGTGATGTTTTCTGAGCACAGAGCTACGGGCATGTCTTATGATTGTTGTTTTATTCTCTTTTCATAGGCACTTTTTTATAGAGTCATCTTCCACCTTGGTCTGAATTCTATGCTCGGGTGCAAGGTTGTTGATGACGGCGATCACAACTTTATTGTTCCGCTTGAAAAAGAGGCCGCCCTAGTCTAAGCTCCCGGAACACGGACATATATGCGATGGGGGCCGGCACTTCCGCGATTAGAAGCTAGCAAATAATAATAGCTTTAATGACGTTACTGAAAACTGAAAGTGAGGGCAAGGCTGTCATCTCCCCCTCTCAATATTTTCCCATTTTGAAATAGCGTTATCTTGATCTGGCTAAATACGTGCACGCAGACCTACATTTAGTGCACTATCTTGCATATCTGCTCCCATGGTATTGTAGTAAGAGTGTGCGAATGCCCCGCCGCGGTGGTCTAGTGGCTAAGGTACTCGGCTGCTAACCCGCAGGTCGCGGGATCGAATCCCGGCTGCGGCGGCTGCATTTCCGATGGAGGCGGAAATGTTGTAGGCCCGTGTGCCCAGATTTGGGTGCATGTTAAAAAACCCCAGGTGGTCAAGATTTCTGGAGCCCCCCACTACCGCGTCTCTTATAATCATATGATGGTTTGGGGACATTAAACCCCACATATCAATCAATAGAGAGTTCGAATGCTGACCCGAAGGTCACGGGATCGACTCTCGACCGCAGCAGCCGCAATATCGATAAAGATTAAATAATGGAAGCCCATGTGCTTAGATTTAGGCCCACGTTAAACGACACCAGGTGGTCAAAACTTCAGGAGCCTTCCACTGCGGCATTCCTCATAATCTTACCGAGGGTATCGTACGTAAACGCGCAATAATCATCATTAAAATTTTGTGTAGCGTCGTTGGGCGGAAATCGATTTTCACTTTAATGTTGTCACTTCAATGTTGAATCGCCAGATGCAACACAATGACACTTGAAGCATGCTCGCTGGCCGAGCTTGTTTTCACTAGCGCACGAACTTCGAATGACGTAAGCATCTGATGTAATTTCGAGTGTATTGTATTGTGTCGCTGTGTGGACACCGCGGGATACGTGCTATACCAAGACGCTTAACCCGTAAAACGAACGAGAGTGTAGTTGATTTACGGTCAGCCGTGTGCATACTGTGAGCGCCCCGTTATTTTTCATTTTCTTTCCAGCTTCGAAACCAGCGCGACCAAGACCACGGCAGTCGTCGGCGACGCGCCTCGCTGACGTCTCGCATCGCTCTGCGCAAACAAAGCGCTGCCCGCGCCGTCCGAGCACTCGTTTTGAAAACGCGGTCGTCGTCGCCAACCGCTCTTCGGCGAAGGACGACACAGCCCGTCTCTCCCTTTCTCCGTTCCCTGTGTCGCTTTCAACGGGCCGCACCGAAAGTGGTCGTGCCGACCGAAACGCGCCCGCACGCACCCACGCGCCTTGCACGCCATGCGCCGTCCTTTTCGGCGCAGAGACAAGCATCTACTTCGTCGTTCACGTCGCTAGCCTGCGCGTCGTGGACATGTTGAACGCTGTGCCCCTCCAGTGTCCGCTTCTTTCCACGCCACTCGCCCTCTTCTCCAAGCCTCTCTATTTGTTTAGTTGCTTTAATTTGCAGACTTCCGTGACGACAGACTTTCGTCTTCGGTTGCAGAAGCGTCCCGGATGCATGTACTACAGAAAAAAAAAATGTGCGGGTTGAATATAGCCTCGGCTCGATGCTTTGCATATAGTTCCTTGTTTTTCTCGACAAGTGGGCGCTTTCCATTGGATCTTCCCATAGGAGTCCGTGCAGGATGCTCGTCAGAGAAGATGAATGGATGACACGCGAACGTGAAGCGACACAACGAATCGCGGACCAACATTTGGCTAGCGTTTTCTTTCTTCATCGTATAAATATAGTTTATCAGTATGTCCAAAAGTCCTTTTAATTATCGCAGAAAGCCGCGGTTATCCTTCGTTTTAGAAATTATAGTAGTTTCGAGCGAGCAAGGCATTACTTTTGCTGGGAGACGGTCATGTCGGTGCTTGTTTTTTTAAGTATAGCCGCAAAACGATGGCAAATCAGTTCAAATGGCGCCTAACAAAGCAGGTCCACAAACGAAGAACACGAGCTACGAGATAGAGTGCACAAAGAAAGCTTAACTCGATTCGTTGGCCACCGCAAGCTGCCCTTTCTCTTTTGCGCGAATAATGCAAGTACCAAATCACTGCTCTGAGGCGGCCGATCATACGCGCGCGCTCTCTCTCGCTAATTATTTATTTATAATTCACCCTAATGTTGTGCAAGAGCAGTAAGCCACAATGATGTTGCTTATTGTCGTGAAATTTAGCTCATAAAAGCTAAATGAAAGTGCGAGATTGTTTTTTTCAGACTTCGCGTTCGAGGATAGAAAGAGTAATGAATTAAGGAATAATAATAAAAAAAACAGTTACGAAACTTTTTAAAGGCAGTATAACGAACTGAATAGGCAACGACCACACTCGCCGCAACTGTATAGCAGGCATCAGCAGTGAAGCGGCAACAACGTTAATCGCAGCTAGCAGGGTGATTCCACGTAAGTTCGAACCAAGCATGGCCGGTCGACCTCTTAAAATTCTTTCGCAGTTTTATATATTGTTGCCTGATGAGTAGAAAGAAGAGGTTTTGCCAAAAGATATTTTTCCAAGCACAGTAAATCAATAATCAAGAAGAGGTGGAGTACCACGCTTGCCTGCCTTGCTGTTTTTTCTGATTTTGGCGATGAATTATAGAAAATAACTTGAAGCTACGTATTCAAAACGGTTTAGCTAAATATATGCATATTTTGGGTAACGGTAAGTTTTTTTTTGTTTCTCTGGGTAGTTCAGATATATTTGAAAAAATCTCAAAGTCGACCCAAGAAAGATTTTAAGCCTAGTTTTCTGGCCTTTATTTTTTTTTAAAAAAAGGGCTTACGACGGAGCAGTGAAAATTCCGCCCTACTTACTTATAAAACATGCTTACTTATGAAACAGCATGCTTACTTATGAAACTGTCAAAGCTTATATTATCAACACCATTCAATAAAAAGGTATAAGCGCGCTGACTTCAAGAAGAAATCATACAAGAGATACTCCTGACGATGATAAAAAAGATTTTTGATACTCCTTAAACTTTTCCCACTTATGCTCTTGCACATAAGCTTTCACAATCAATAAAACATGTTGCATAATATGGTTTCACTAGCAGTTACGGCCCGTCAAAAAATGCCATTGGGCAAGGATAGGCAATTCTAGATTGGACTTCCTGCCCGCTAAGTATGGAATGCAGGCCTATACTTTGGTTTCTTAAAAGGCAAGGCAGCACTGAAATAGCTGTACACTGCACTGAGAATGCCAATTTATAAATGGTTCAGTCACGGGAGCAGCCATGAGTGCGGGATTAACGAGCACGCAAGCGCGTACAGTCCAGCGTGTTCCGGAGCAAAGAGGGCTCGTTTTCGTGTGTTCAGACGGATACGTTGCAATACAGCCAGGGATAACTTCCACGCTTGGCCATGGGAGCATTTGCTATTATATCCGCCCTTTGCTCGCATAGCAGCCACACGCTGTGAACAATATAGTCGTAGCAGACATTGGTTGCGCTTTTTGTGTGTTCAAAGTAAACGCGAACGAGAGCACATCTGCAACACGTGCTTGTATATTTAAACGAAAGTGTCCCGAGGTACCTGATCCAACTTGGGCACGGCAGGATTTCAACGCAGTTGTAGGCCTGTGTGCTCAGATTTGGGTGCACGTTAAAGAACCCCAGCTGGTCGAAATTTCCGGAGCCCTCCACTACGGCGTCTCTCATAATCAAATGGTGGTTTTGGGACGTTAAACCCCACATATCAATCAATCAATCATCAAGGATTCCAACGCACCTGCGTGGCGTGTGAACTGAGGCAATCGGCCAACGTCACAGATTCGCTGTCTGCAGCTCAAGACCGCATTCAGCACCAACACAAGAGGAACTTCGAGGCGTCGACGTGGAAGTTTCAAGTTGGGCTGCGTTCTCTCGGTGGGTGCAAGCCCCGTGAAAACTCTCGATGGAAGCTGCGAGAACTCGCTTGCTGCAAGCGGGCGACAGCCGCTTTGGGCAGAGACATTGCGCCGCATGAATTCATTCGTCTCGGGGAAGACCGTAAAGATGGCGCTCTGGGAGCTACATCAAAAGGAAACAAACGCTAAACTATAGATAACCGGGTGTGCCTGCCGACCTCAGACGATGGCAGCAGACGACTTGTACCGGACGCGAAGCACAGTCCGCTGCTCAGGCTTTATTTCTTATTTCGACTCCATTAGAGCGCGCACTTTGCTCTGCTGCTGTGCATTTCATGCGGGGAAAATACAGCACTTAGCAAAATTATTGTGCAGACTACCATTCGAAGCACAAGAAACTCATTTCAAAGACACGAAATTCGCGCCGTTACCACCCAGCTTGATGCCGAAGTGCCTCAATGAACCCCATGCGCACAACACAAATCTTTCATCATTCACTACCGTGTTTATCACTGTTGATTTGCAGTGGCAAGACATTATTACTCAATACAATATCATGCCAAATTAAAAAGCCATACACGATTACAAATTTTACACAATCTTCAGACCTACATGTTGTCCTCAGTCTTGCGCAAAGGCCTTGTTCGACGGGCCTTCTTCACACTGTGCGCGCTTGCTTGATCAGTAATCCAGCACTCATGGACGCTCCCATGACCAAATAATTTCGACATTGGCGTCCTCAGTGCAGTCGACAGCTATTTCAGTGCAGCTTGCCTTTTAAGAAACTAAAGTATACAGGCCTGTATTCCATACTTAGTGGGCAGGCAGTCGGATCTACAATTGCCTATCCTTGCGCAATGGCATTTTTTGACGGGCCGTAACTGCAAGTAAAACCACATTATAAAACATGTTCTAATTGATTGTGAAAACTGATGCGCAGGAGAAAAAGTGGGGAAGTTAAAAAAATAACAGAAATGTCTTTTTAATCATGGTCAGAAGTTTTACTTGCATTCTCTTTTCTTGAAGTTAGCGTGATTATACACATTTATTGAAAAGTATGATTAAATATAAGCTTTCGCACTTTTTTATATAAGGATGCTGTAAAGTAATGCGGAATTTTTACTGCTTTGTCATAAACCCTTTTTGAAACAAAGGCCTGAAAACTAAGCAAGAAATCATATTTAGGTCTAACTTCAGAATTTTTATAAAGAAACCTACCCTACGCAGATAATCTATATATAATTGAGCGTAAGCGCAAGTACGCCTATATTTGTGAGCGCAAGTACGCCTATATTGCTAAAAAAAAAAGTAAGATGTCGACCAGCCATGCTTTGTTTGATGTTACGTGGAATCACCCAAGAACAGTATCAGCGGCCGGATCAGCAGAAACAGAAGCGGCAGTGAATAGCAGCAACAGAAACAGCTACAGCGGAGAAAGTGGATCCTGCAGTTGCGACGACTTTGAGCACCGCCCGACTGCCTCTGTATGTCCTCTCATGCGGATTCTGAATACGGTCATTCGTGATGAAAACCGGTCAGCCTCCGCGCATAACCACCCATTCTTCTGTGTAGGCTTATTTTTCTTCTTCTTCTTCAAGCCTGCACAGGTGTGCGGCGGCAGGTATAAAGCGAGCATATTGGAGCTCTTTCAAGCATGCCAGGGATGTGGGTGAGGATGAAAGGAAGAAGAGGAGAGAGGGTGGGTGACGTCGGTGTAGTGTTCGCTAGAGCGAACGGCACTGTTCATTCCCCTCCTTCATCCGCGTTCTCTAACCCTTTAATATAACCGACGACGCGAACCAGTCGTACATTACATGAGCAATGTCGTCAGCCTGCGACATTGCTGTGTGATCAGGTATCAGACTGGTGCACTCTTTCTGCACGGAGGTTGCTATAGGTTTGGGCTTTTGCTTAGAAACATACGCCTTGTAATATGACTAAACATTTTTCGGAAAGCCGACAAAAGCTTTTCTCTGGTTTAGTTGCAGCTTTGTACTAAAATGTTGTTTCTGGGGAACACGAAAACTTGAAGAAACAAAAAAAAAATATTCAGAACACGGGTCGTCACTGGTGGTGGCGTTTCGGAAAACATACCCACCTTTTTCAAGCGGATTTGTCTGTTCTTAAAGTTGCAGCCCTGAAGAAGACAGGCGCACTTGTTGAAACATCGGCTACAGCGACAACCCGAGTTCACGTATTTCTCGTGTCTCTAAGCCCAGAAAAGAGACCTTGGAAACTGAGCACACCACAGCCTATCACGACAGTGATCAATAATCGCTGTTATGTGCTCGTACGCCAGCGCGATGAATTGTGGAAGGGGAGGATAGGGATTCATGGTAATAAGGGCTGCAGCGCCAGCACGAATGTGCTAGAAGAAACAGACGAAAGTTGAGGCACGGAAAGCAAAGAGGACAACACGAGCGCTACTTTCCATGCCTCGACTTTCGTCTGTTTCTTCTAGCACATTCGTGCTCGCGCTGCAGCCCTTATCACCATGAATTGAAACCAACTAGCCCAAATTGCCATTCTTCTTCAGAGGGTAGGGATGTTGCTGAGTAGTAGCAACACCACCTAGACCTAGGAGAAGGCCCGCGCATGTCCCCCTCTCCACACGAAGTGAGTAGTAGCCGGGGAGGGCCACGTCTATCTCCTTCCCCTTCTGTCTGTCGCCACAGCACCACTTATAAATTGACTGTACTTTTGTGTAGTAGGTTTAGTGTGAAAGACAACACACCCCTGAGAGTGTTAGGAGGGTTGTTCACCTAAAGAGTATCGAGCGCGAAAAAGAGCTTCAACCTGACTGGCTCCATTTCTTGGTTATATGTCATGCAACGTAAAGCTCTTTATTCGCGGAACGAAAAACGGCTGCTTTTTAACGCATCTAACGTAGGGCAGTGTAAGAGTGTTATGAACGGTGCTGACGTCTTGGAATTCGATGAGCTCACCCGAATCGCGATCCCTCTATCTTATTGATTAGTCGTATGTCGTCACCAGTTCTATAAAGAAAACAATGCTTTTTTTTTTTACTACCTATCACGCGCTGACGCCGTAGTATGAAAAAAAAAAAGGAGACGCTCGAACTTCGACTTCGAAAGTAGGCCGCAATATTGTAATCGGGCCTCGTGCACGCAACCTTCCGAACTTTCGAGTATCGGCTCTTGCTTCAACTGTGCCGTAAGAAAGCGGCGAATGTGCGCGTAACAGTGACCGTTTCAAGGTATCACTGAATGCTTATGGCAAGCACGGTTGTTAAGTGCTTACTATACTTCATAATTATTTTTTCTGCGAATCAGCGAAGGGCCCTCTACGCGTCTGTAAGGCAACACGCGAACCTATATAGGCAGCAGTTTCCTTTGTTGATGGTTATGCTGTTGATCGTGAATAAATATGAGTGTTTTGTTGTCCGTGGGCCTTTAAAACACCAACCCCTTGCTCAACTCACGTCTTTTGACGCCTGGCACGATTCTATACGCTTCTGCCCCACAATATATGATGAGTTAGGCAGCCTCCTTTCCCTACATGACATTCACAGAGTGTCATTTTTCCAAAGTAGTTTGAACGAATCTTGAGGCTCTATGATAAAACACCTACCTGCCACGCAGACGCCCAATGTTCGATCCCCACTGAGACCCGAAAATTTTTATTATTGATTTTGTTTGCATTTTTCTCGGTTTATTTCTCACGGACAATATGATAATATTTCGCTCTGAACCATCGGCACCGACGCCGACACCCGAGTTTTCGCGATACGAGCTCTTTGATGCTATCACGCTAGAACAATGCGCCTGGCGCATAGCCACGCCGCTGGCTGCTACTATTAAATTACCTGCATTTGACAAACATTATCTTCATCCTCCGCCTCCTTTTCAATAATAATAGCATTATTATTTTTTAAATAATTCACTTATTTTACGAGCCAGAACTACGACGCCATTAACAATCATGTCGTAGAGGCCAAATACGGATTAGTCTTCATCACTAGAGGTTATAAAAGGTGCGCTTCATTTGAAGTACGAAGGAGTTTTTATCATTCCTCCCCCTAATAAATACGCTACACTAGAAGAGAGGAACTGAGCTAGTGCCCTTCAGTTTAGGATGAGCAACACGTCAGCGACTGAGCTGCCACGATGGCTGCGAGACAACGTACTAACGTAAACAACCAGCACCGGAACGAAAGCGCTCAAATAAAGCCAGAAGTAAGAAGCGAAATGCGGTATGCGAAACCAGAGAGAACAACGTTGGAGTGAACAACAGCCGAAAAGCCACGTCTTTCCACATCGCCACCAGAGGGACCCACTAGACAACAGATGAGCTCGTTTTCATCAGACCGGATATCTCTTCGCGTGTGTCCATGATTTTTTTTATTGCGACTCATATCGCATCAAACGGCGGAACAAAAACAACAGAAATAATACAACGTTTTCAAAGTTTAGTAACAACTGCACCGTAGCCAAGACTTACAGACTGCTGATGTGCTATTTTTAAAGAGATATGTTCAATTGAATCATTGCTGTCGATGTGGGAGGTAAAAGGAAAAGCCATTGTAAACTCTGTTTGCATCGTCTCAAATGGAACAACAAATTTTATATATTTCTTTAGACTTGCAGGGTAAACGGGAACGAGAAATTCATATCCCCGACATAACATACAAAAAAAAAAAAAACACCAGGCCTGCGCGGAAGGCGCTGCACAGTCATAGCGAAAGCTAGAAGAGCGACAGTTATGAGCCTTTTCAAAACAATCATTGGATAACTACTGCAAGCACACTTGCTTGATACCCACTAGGGCATTAATAATAAACTTTTGGGTAGTACGCTGGCATTCGATATGCTACTTTTCGTCATTCTTCTGAGAAGTGTGGTATCCGCTATACACTTGCAAGGAATTTCGTGCGAATTATTCATGCAGTGACTGACGACGATGAGGAACTATGGATGGAGTGGCTATGCGCCACAGTTAATAGGGGAACAAGAAAAAGCTTTTGTAATGGGTTGGAGGACTGGACGACCCACTCGTTACGCTATTCACATTGTGCGACGACTGGTTGTTTCTTCGCTGTTTCATGAGGTTTTATAAGTCGTATTAACGTGATTGCTTTCCCTACATGAATCTTGTCTAAGGCAAGTTTGCGAAGGAGACCAAAGCACCGGTGTGGCGCAACCGTAGAATACTAGGCTGGCACCCAGCGGACCCGGGTTTGAGCTCCATAGTGTCATTGGTGCAAGATTTTTTTTTTTCTAATTTCGCGCGATGTGGTTAAGGACACCGGTGGCGGCGGTGGCGGTGGCGGCGGACAACTGCGCGTGACCCTAGTTGTGATCTCATAACAGCTTTCACTGTAAAAATTACTACAGTAAAAAAATAAAGTCCTGCCACATTTCTAAATACCAAAACAAACGTAAACCTTTTAATCTGAAGAACAATGAAATACAATTCACACATTTTTGTATAGTCTATGACAATGTGTAATGAAATAGTAATACTACATCGACGAGAAAATACAGAAATGCACTGAGACGGAGTTCACAGTGAAAACAAAAGTGGGCTGAACCAGTTTGCTCGACAGCCCAGGCGAAATTTTGTGTTGTTTCCTCAGACTTGTCTTGCGCACATGGTTGCATACTACTGTTGAAGCACAAATTTAGTATTTATGGTGACGTGAGCTTGGCAATTACGTGATTTGATATTTCACCCTACTAAGTGGTTCTAAGAGAGAAAGGAAGAAAAAAGTGAGCCCCGTAACTGTCTGCTTCAGCGAGCGACACCTCAACAGTAGATCACAAGGAATGGGGGGGGAGGAGGGATTAAAGGAATAGGAATAAAAACGTAGAGAGAAAGAAAGAGGCGTGAAGTGGTAAGCCAGAGAGCGACGACATATCGAGGGGATAGGAGAGATAGGAAAGATGGAAACACGGTCACAGGAGTCCGAGGAAGGGCACCACTTGCGAGAGCTCTTGTTGGCGTCAGAAGGTGGCGTAGAGCAAGTCCAGTCGGTAATGGCTACACTGTCGTCGGAGGTCGGCGTCAGGAGATGACGTAGGGCGAGCCCAGTCGGCCAGAGCTACGCTGACATCGGAGATCGCGAGGGCATAACCGGTCGGCACGGAATCGAGAGGGAGAGTCTGCTACGTACCAAAATTCGTTGAGTGTTTGTGTACTTTTGTTTATGGTGGGGCGTTAGTATGATGCGATTAGGAATGTTAGCTCCTTGAAATATTCTATTCTTTTTTAGAGCGCTGGCCTTAGATGCCCGTTTCTGAGTTTAGAGGCATCGCCGTTGCCGTCGCCTTCGGTGGCGTAATCAATAAGTGTGTAAGGGTAACCGAGAGCAACGAAAAATAATAAAATAGAAAAACTTGCAGAAGATCACATTGGACTTGAACTCGAGTCCGTGAGGCAGTCGAGTATCCTACCACAGAGCCATGCTTGTGCTTTTTTCTTTCGTGTTATTTATTACAAATATTACAAAAAACGTATACAGCGAACAAAATACTCAGGTACGCCTCTACAAGTGTACCTTAGGCGTTTCGCAGAAAAAAAAGTTTCAAACTACATTGCGTATACAAAAGAGAATCAGAGTACTGCGTTTCATGAGCAGAAGTACCAGTCTGTAGCTGTAGCTGTTATTAATAGCTTTTTAACAGTATACGGTCATTAGTATAAATCCATCTGTGATGATACAAGTGGTTCCACATGCCTGTTCAGCACGCAAATTTTCTATAAACTATGCACACACATAAGTAAGAGCGTGTCAACAGGCATATAGTTTCCTTTGGGTGGCACGAGATAACGTATAAGAATTTATTGTATTTGTTTTTTAAAAGACCTTTGCAGCACGTTCCCCCCCCCCCCCCCCCCCCTAAAGATGGCATCCCCACATCTGATGAAACAATGTTCTATAATTCGAGAAACCTCAAAGAGGCGAACTTTTTTGAAGATAGAAAAATGCCGATACTACTTAACCAGGTCTTCACAGGTAGCGTCTTTGTGCGGACTTCGTATAAAAAATGTCTTGGATGTTGGCAAAACAGGCATTTTCTTCTCATGGACAAGCACGCCATGCCCAGGTAATTTACTCTACGTATAGCGATCGTTTTATTGGTGCAAGAATAACATATCTAATATATTGCCATGTATATCTTTTGTTGAGATAGAAAAAAATAATCATTAGGGATTCTGACTGTCAGAAAATACACTGATTCGTGCACTTCACGCACCTTGCAAATTATAGGTGGGCGAGACACTGTTAGCAGACACCACTAAACTTGACAACACATCGGCTAGGCTGACTTGCAAGAAGGGTCGAAGTAGCCGATGAGCACTGTCCCGAAAGTCGAAGAAACAAGACACCCATTGCCTAACAAAGAGGTGCGTCAAACCAAAAACCGGTTTACTAACTGGTCTAAAAACATTGTCTCGTCTCATTGGTGGTCAAATAAAGGTAGCAAATATTCAGTGAAACTTTTTACGATAGACTCTAGAACCACACTGCAGAGTATTTGCAGTTCGTAGAATATTTTTGTTAAACAATAGTATAGATGCCTTAATTCTGCCAAAACTGGAAAGGTGAGGGGGGGGGGGGGCTGCGTGCGCATGGGAGAAGTACTATGCTGCAGAAGACGCATATTATGCTGCAATTCGAAGTGCAAAACAGACGTTTTATCGCATTGACTTACCTAAAATTCTAACAAATAACCTTAGAAAGTTCTGGAAAGTTATAAACCCGCAATTGCCGCGCGAAATAACGCTTACTGACCAATATGGTGAGGAAGTTAGCGACGGTGATTGTGCCGACGTTTATAACATCGCGTTCTGCTCTGTGTTCACAAAAGAAGCCGATTCGCCACTTCCCTCGCCACCTACTGCGACGTTACCGATAATGACTCCAGTGCAATTTGCTGTTGCTGGAATTTCGTCCCTTATCGACAGACTTAAACTTTCATCATCGGCTGGCGTTGACAACAATAACTCTAAACTGTTAAAAAACACTAAACAAATTATTGCAGTGTATTTGTCGATGCTGTTTTCATTGTCGCTTAAAACAGGAATGCTGCCAGAAGACTGGAAAGTGGGAAAGGTCATTCCGGTCCACAAATCAGGTAACAAACAGTCACCCCTAAATTACCGCCCCATTTCACTAACCAGCGTCTCATGCAAAATCATGGAACACGTCATATACACTCACATAATAAACTTTCTGGACACTAACAATTTCTTTCATTCTTCCCAGCATGGCTTTAGTAAATTTTTATCTTGTGAAACACAACTAGCTATATTTACTCATGATTTGCACGCTCATCTTGACCGTAACTTCCAGACTGATGCAATCTTTCTAGACTTCGCTAAAGCTTTTGATAAGGTACCACACAAACGCCTGTTACTAAAACTTGCCCAGTTGAATCTGCACCCCAAAATTCTTGCATGGATTTCAGAATTTCTTGCTAACCGTTCCCAGTTTGTCGATATTAGAAATAAACATTCTAGCTCCCTCTCTCGGTAACATCGGGAGTCCCCCAAGGTTCCGTCCTTGGACCCCTTCTGTTTCTAATATATATTAACGATTTACCCATGCATGTATCTTCTCATATCCGCATGTTTGCCGACGATTGTGTTCTATACCGCAAAATTATTAACCCCTCTGATCAAACTGCACTTCAAAATGACCTTCATCGTGTACAGCAATGGTGCGACCTGTGGTTGATGGAGCTTAACCCCTTTAAATGCAAACTCGTTTCTTTTCAATGCTAGCATAATCCCTTGCATATTTGTTAAGCAATAGCTAACTCTATTCTTGAACAAATTAAATTCTATAAATACCTAGGCGTCACTTTATCCAGTGATCTTTCATGGCGCACGTATATCACGACAGTCATATCATCAGCGAACCGAACTCTGGGTTTTTTGAAGCGTCATTTGCGTCATGCCCCACCTGACATCAAACTTCTCGCCTATAAATCTTTAATCCGAACTAAACTAGAATATGCAGCTCCCATATGGAGCCCGCACCAGGTATACTTGATAAATGAATTAGAGTCTGTGCAAAACCGCGCCACTAGGTTCATAAATTCTTCATATTGATATAACATAAGCATATCATCCCTTAAACGTGAAACTGGTCTTTCGAATCTTTCAGTGCGCCGCCGCATTACCAGCCTTTGTTTTTGCTACACAAGTTCTTTCACAGCCCTCTTAATCAAGCACCCTACATCGTCCCACCGACGCGCATATCTCACCGCACTGCCCACGCGTTTCAAATTGCCCGTCCACATGCTCGCACTACTACTTTTTCTGTCTCTTTTTTCCCCCGTGTAGCAGTGGACTGGAATGGCCTTCCCTGTGACGTTCCAGCCATCACGTGTCCATCAACATTTAAAGAGAAGGTCACCACACACACTTCCATTTGAAAACCTGTGTACATTTACCTGTAACCCACCCCTAATGTAATACCCCCTACATGGGGGTCTTTAAGGTATTAAAGTGATGTGATGATGTGATGGGGCGTGCACATCTGGGATTAACCTGGGTACACGTTCTTTCCAGTAATGTGCCCTTCCCTTATAGGCGTCCAAGGGAATGCCATGCGTGGTACAGGACTCTCAATATGCGGTGGTTTATAAGTTCTTAAGCTAAACTAGTGTTCAAAACTTTTAGCAAAGTTCATTCATGCGCCGGAAATATTTTTAAATTCTCGAATCGGGGACAGCACTGTTCTCATGCTGGAAATTTTTCTACAAAAGTACGCCAGGTCAACCGTACACCCTGATACTTCTACCTAATTTCTATAAACACGAAGTTCATAAACATTGCAAGATCAAATTGCGCTGAAGCATAGTGACCACAAGTAAAAGGCAAAAAAAAAGCAGTGGTGACTACGGACAGGTTTGATTCACAGAATAGTGGATCAGCACAGGCTTTAAAAGTTGTCTATTAAAAAAAATGAACAAGCCGAACAATTAGTGAAGCACAGTTTTATTTCTTTATATATAGTGGAGCTAACTTAATTTGGTATGAAATAGAAGGAAAAAAATATAGACCAAGTCCCAAATAAGAACCCTGGTAGGATGCGAAGAAGCAGCGGTGCGTACGGCGTTGACCCGGTTGAAACGGGCGTCGACGCCGGTACTCGACGAATGGTTTGAAGTGAAACTCTGTGTAGCATTACCTCGAGTAAGCGTTTGTTTAAGAAGCAAAGACAAGGAAGGCGGGTTGGGTTTCGTGTAGGTTCCATGGTAGATAGACAAACCGAAAGAGTGTTTCCGCTCGATGTGCGGTCGAGCGTTGTGGGTGGTGCAGAGGGTGAAGCGATAGAGAAGTGTGTTGATAGCAGGTGGAAAAGCCAGCAGCTGCGGGTGCTGTGAAGAGCGTGCTGTGGGTAAGGAAGAGAGTGACGTCAGTGTGCACCTGTGAGAGAAGGTGCAAGGGGAGCGTGACGTGAACGCACAGCTGCGGTAGGACCTACTTAGCACCGCTTCATCACCTGCAGCGAGGAACGTAGGAATGTCAGTTAGCGCCACCATAGTCATGGCGGCGAGTGTGGAACACTGACCACCATGGCTACTGAATATTTTGCTATATACTTTCATGGATACTTTCTTTGTTGTGCGCTGAGTGCGGAAATTTTCCCGTCATTGTTTCAAAGAAGTGTATGCGTAAAATTGTAAAAGTTGAGTGTTTATACTTTCGCAGCACGAACCCATGACTTCGTCAATTCACACAATTTCGTTTTCGGCAAAATGATGTTGTGACCTTGCCTGTTCTAATATATAAAACGTTCAGCTGTGATCCATCACGAACATGCATGTGTTACAGGGTGTCGTTAGTTGCAGTGGATTACTGTGAGGCATTCGTGGTGTAAAATTCTGAGACTGCCCCATTAACTCAAATACCAATCTTAATTCATCGTCGATCTATGTGATACTCATTCGGTCCACGGTCCGCGGTGTATATATATATATATATATATATATATATATATATATATATATATATATATATATATATATATATATCTATATATATATATATATATATATATATATATATATATATATATATATATATATATATATATATATATATATATATATATATATATATATCCTGCCCATGGCAAGTTATCTTTTCACCCACTTTTCTTTCTTCATATTCCCATTACGATTCGGTCCAATATCTTACCCTATACTTTCCTTGGCAATATTGTTTGTTATATATCAATAATAGTGTGTAAAACACGGAAAAACGAGCTCTTAAGTATACACTTCTTTCTTTATATATATATATATTATTTATTTATTTATTTATTTATTTACAAATACTGCAGGCCCTGTTTGGGCCCAAGCAGGAGTGGGTAACAAATGTCAGTGACAAAACAGAATATAAAAATATAAGAAAATACAATACTTGGTACAAAAATAAGGAAATTCTCAACATCAGGGAGAATATAAATATTACATAGCAATAATGGCATTCATACCGAAATACAAAAAGTCTCAGCACTAATGAGGAACATAATATATTGCATATTAAAAATAAAGTGTTAGGTCATTGACGAGATGGGCAAACGATTGTGTCGTGTCCGCATTAACGACCTCCTGAGGTAACTTGTTCCATAATGAAAGAGCATGAGGGAATAATGAGTATTGATGAACGTTCAGATGACTGAATGGTTGTCTAACTGTTTTATTATGATGAATACGATCAAAGCGCATGGACAGGTTGATTATGTTTGATTATTTTGATTATGTTGATTATGTTTGATTATGTTTGATTAGGTTGATTATTTAAGACACTTCGTGCATTGAGTGAAATAATCCGAAGCGTTTTGTTAGCTTGTCACTTCTTATCACGTTTACGAGCGGTTGCCCGAATAAAGCGGGAAGTCGACTTTTCGGGTTGCGCAGACGCAGTGGATTGAGACAGCTCCGTCCTGCAATTTCGAAGTGAGTCCCACACATACAGTTTGCCATCGACTTTTAGTTTATCGAAATGAAGCGAAACCATAGAACCGGTCTCTCTTTCTTCAGCACTGGAACGTCATAACTTTGTACGAGTATCATGAATATTTTTAGAAAAATCTTCCGATATAGATATGGTGGTTCCTTTTAATCTGAAACAGGACGACAAAACCTTAGTTTTATCAACGTAGTTATACAGTTTCAAAATTACCGGACGAGGGAACTGTGCGTTTCTTTGACCGATCCGATGCATTCACTCTATGGAATTGATTTAAACACCAAGAATTTTTCTGAAGATATCGCCATTTAATTTCTCTTTAAGTTCTTTTGAGTCCTCCTCATGGCTTTCTTCTACACCGTGAACTACAAGGTTATTACGACGACTCCTGTTTTCGAGATTATCTACTTTTGTCCTTAACTCAAGAATCATCTTGTTAGTACTATGACATGTTTTTTCCACCTTCTCCAATTTTTGCTCACATTTCTCAGTTCGACCGAGCTCTTGCTCAAGATTGGTAATCCGGGTTTGAATGTCCGCGACCGATGACTCTACCTGTTTCAGGTTAATAGTTAACGCGACAAAAGTTTTATTTGTTATTGCTTGCTCTTTCAAAATTTTTTGAGTAATTCACTGTTTAAACGTGCCTCTGATTCTGAGTCAGAAGAGGGACCGGGGTTTAGTTTTATATCTCTGGAAGTTAGTAGCAGCACACGTATTTCATCATAACAGTCCAGTCACACAATAAACCGAGCAGACACTGCGGGCTTGGAAACACTGCCAGCGTGAGCGAGTCGTCTTTGATTGAGGAAACTGAATATTTGTCACCAACCTGGACAAAGAAAAACGGCGTAAGCATCCGTCTGCCTGCAGTGTCGCCAAGCCCACTGAAAGGATCCTCCAACGGGCTTCGGTATTTATGCTTGAAATTATCGGCACTGGATGATGTCACGGAGTTGATTCGATGATATGCCTGGATTAAGTAGGGCGTAGGTTCTTGATGAATCCATGGTAGTGCTGCGGTGGCGAAGTCCTTCTACGCATGCTCCCTGTTCTCCGGCGCGTGACAGTCAGATGAAGCCCGCACGAAGGCATGGCCAGTTGATCCAACGGCGAGATGCGTCCGCCAGGCGATCTGGACAAAGAAAAACGGCGTAAGCATCCGTCTGCCTGCAATGTCGCCAAGCCCCCCCCCCCCCATATATATATATATATATATATATATATATATATATATATATATATATATATATATATATATATATATATATATATATATATATATATATATATATATATATATATATATATATATATATATATATATATATATATATATATATATATATATATATATATATATATATATATATTGAAATACCACGGTTCGCTGACGCTTTATTCAAGCAACAGCAAGATGGCGCCGATGATGAAGAGGAACGGACCGAAGCCTGATGATGGTTGTTGACAGATGAGGAAGATGACGTCCAATGAATTTTTACACTTATTTCCCCCGTCGACGGAAGCGGCCAGCCTGGCCGCGAATGACGGTGTGGAACGCATACGATAGGGCTTGATACGCGAAACGTGCACAATCTTTGTCCCGCGGAAGCGGTGGTCAGTGGGGGCATGAAGAGGTGTGACATGGTAGTTCACCAGTGAGGTCTGTTCGACAACTTTGTAGGGGCCAAGATAGCGTGACTAAAGCTTCTCGCATAAGCCAGGCGTTCGCGCAGGAGTGCACAGAAGTACATCGTCGCCAGGGCAGTAGAGAACAAAGCGGTGAGTGGCATCGTAACGATGTTTGCGATCTTCTTGGCTAGCTTCGGTGTTTACCCGGGCAAGATGACGTCATTGAGCAACACGGGACAGAAACTGGTCGCAAACGAATGGTGAAAAGTTGACGGGGCCAGAAAAGAATGAAACGTCGAGTGGTGATGTCAGTTGGCGTCCGTATGCTAGGAAAAGTGGAGAATAGCCTGTGGTTCGTTGAACTGACGTATTATATGCATACGTGAGAAAGAATGACATCCCAATTGCGATGGTCCGGTCGGATATACATGGACAGCATGTCACACAGCGTGCGATGAAATCTTTCCGTTAAGCCATTGGTTTGTGGGTGATAGCTAGATGTTGTTTTATGAACTGTTTTTGATGCTTGAAGAACTTCACTGAGCGTGCTTGAAAGAAATGCCTTGCCCCGGTCGCTCAAAAGAACACGAGGGGCTCCATGACGTAGGTAAATAACATTCAAGGAGAAAGTTGCTACTTCCGAAGCAGTTCCTGAAGTGACCAAGGCCGTCTCAGCGTACCGGGTCAAGTGATCAACCGCGGGGACGATCCATCTCTTGCCGTCTGATGTAGTTGGGAGGGGCCTGAAGAGGTTAATTCCGACGACAGAGAACGGCTCTGATGGACAAGGAAGTGGTTGTAGGGTCCCGACTGGAGCAGTAGTGGGCCGCTTGCGGTGTTGGCAAAGTGCGCACGAGGCAACATATTTAATTACCGTCGTGGAAAGACCTGGCCGGAATAATCGACTGCGGTTGCGCTCGTAGGTTTTGTAGTAGCCTAAGTGTCCTGACGTCGGGTCGTCGTGGGACGCGCGCAGAACTTCAGTGCGCAGTGCGCGTGGTACGACGGGAACCCATCGGTGGCCTTCCTGGTGGAAAATGTATCGATATATCATCGTCCTCCAGCTTGAATAGTCGGAGTTGTTTCCGGGGCCTGGCATTTGGGGAAGATGAAGCGCCGGTAAGCCGACCGATGATGTCAGTGCAATAAAAATTGGCTCGCTGGTGAGTGGTAAGTACTGACGGACGGGTGGATGAAGGTAGGAAAGAAATGGATGGTATCGACGAGGCGTCCTCCGTATAGCCAATTTGACAAGGGGATGTGACGTGCGCCGAAAACTGCGGCGAAGGGCATCGTGACAGAGCGTCGGCATCTTGGTGTTGTCTTCCAGTCTTGTAGATGACGTCAAAGTCATATGATTATAATCGGAGAATCCAGCGGCCAAGTTGTCCCGACATGTTTTTGATTGTGGACAACCAGCAAAGAACATGGTGGTCTGTCTCAACAGTAATATGTCGACCATGTAGATACGGGTGAAATTCTTGGATGGACCAGACAACAGCCAAGCACTCTTGTTCGGTTATCGAGTACCTCTTCTCTTCAGAGGTCAGAGTGCGGCTTGCATACGCGACAACTTTCTCGCGAAAGGCATGGTCGCGCTGGAGGAGTACGGCGTCGATTCCTTGTCCACTAGCGTTAGTGTGTAATATCGTAGGTGCCTAATAACAAAGCACCGGAGGGGATGTCAGTGCGTGCTTGAGTTCTTGAAATGATGCTTCGCATTGATCATTCCAATCGAAGGAACCGGTACTAGCAAAAAGCTTGTGGAGAGGAGTGGCCATAGGGGCAAAATTGCGAAAGAAGCGGCGAAAGTACGATGCGAGTCCAATGAAACTGCGTAGTTCTTTGGAACGAAAGGGTCACGAAAGTTGAGGACTGCGGAAATTTTGTCCGGATCTGGCTGGATGCCATCTTTACTAACGAGATGTCCTAGAACTTTTACAGCTGTTTTACCGAAATGGCACTTCTTTGTGTTTACTTGAAGTCCAGCATTGGAGAGACATGTGAGCACTTGATCTAGGCGTTGCAGATGATCAGCAAAAGTGGACGAAAACACGATGATATCATTGAGGTAGCATAGACAAGTTTTCCACTTGAGGCCACGAAGAACAGTGTCGATCATCCTTTCAAATGTGGCGGGAGCATTACATAGGCCGAATGGCATTACGTTAAACTCGTAAAGACCATCCGGCGTAGAAAAGGGGGTCTTTTATTTGTCTGTTTCGTCCATTGGTATTAGCCCATACCCGGACCGAAGGTCAAGGGTGGAGAAGTATTGGGCGCCTTGCAATGAGTCAAATGCATCATCTATACGGGGCATCGCATATACAGGTAATCTTGTTGAGCGCGCGGTAATCTACACAAAATCGTACCGATCCATTCTTCTTTTGTACCAACACAACGGGTGATGACCAAGAACTGGTAGAGGGTCGTATGATGTTTCTTTTTAGCATATCGGTCATGTCCTCCTCGATGATTTTGCGCTCGGCCAAGGGGACTTGGTAGGGACGACGGCGTACAACAGTCTGACGTTCATTGTCGATGCGATGATGTGCAACTGTTGTCTGTCCTAGTGCCGAAGCATTGGCGTTGAAGTAGGCTTGATGTTTCGTTTCAAATTTAGCAACATCTCACGTTGAGAAGCAAAAAAGTCAGGATTTATCCCGGGAGCAAAGGAGGAGGGAGTAACAGGCTGGGCCTGTTGTGGCTGAGCTGTCAAGGCGTCAAGAGAGACAAAATATGCCGGTTGGATATCCACATAACACGACACTGCAAATCGTTGGGGTAGGAGGACAGGCTCCGGGGTAGGGTTCAGGCCAAGGATTATCGCAGCACTTTCTTTGAACCGCACCAGGCTGGAGGGGACTACAACGGCGTGAGCTAGACAGAGGCTGGAAGGGGTTATAAGGACGTCACCACTGGCAATATTCGGAGAAGTGATGGGGATGAGTTGCTCCTGACCCGGCAGCAGTATGGAATCGGAAGCTGTGAAAAAAACGCAATGGTTTTTCGTCGACGCTTTCGCTGCAGTGATCATTCTTGGTTATCTCGACTACACGTTGACAGCAAAAAATTAATGAAGATGCTGATGAGAGAAAGTCCCAACCTAAAATTAGTTCATGAGCACATGAAATTAAGACAGAGAAGATGATGTGATGACTAATACCATCAATGAAGACACGCTCTCTACATTGGGCCGATGGTCTAATTATTGGTCCATTGGCCCCAATCAGAGATGATCCATGATAGGATGTCTTCACTTTGCGCAATCGAGAACACAAGTCGGCACGCATAACTCAAATAGTTGCTTCCGTGTCCAACAAAGCCAGCACCCGCGCACCTTGCACAGTCACCAATAACATGTTTGACGGTCGTTCAGTAGGACTTAGCTCATTTCGCCGCGATGCAGTTTTCCTTCCAAAACCTGCACTGTTTAGTTTAGTTTTTGATCGCTGGGCAGCCAGTTGAGAGACAGGCCGAAGTGGTGAAACAGAGCGTCGGAGTGGCGAAGGGGACCGTGGTCGGGAGGCACGTGTAATGTTGGTCGCGTTGGAAATGCGCACAGGAGATGGTGATGGGTGGTTGGAACGACTGTCGGCATAACGGTTGTAACCTCGAGCACATGTGTGGTATTGTTCAAAAGCGGCATAACCACGACGTTTATCTGCTGCCGACGTCGACAGACCCGGGATATGTGTCCTCGAATTCACAGGAGTAGCAAATAGGCCGTGGGGCCCGCCAGGAAGAACGATAGGTAGGGTTTCGTGGGTGGGTGACTAGAGGTGCGAGATGTTTGTGATCATGCACAGGTGGTGGTACTTGAGACGGCGAGGGTTGCATTGAAGTTATCTGTGCATACGAAGCGGGTTGGGGACAAGGTGGAGCACGGTGGGTGCTTTGAAACGCTGACATTTCTTCCCTATTAATGCCACGCAGATCGCTAGAGGCGGGTTGAGCGGGAACGTTGTTAGGAAGTACACTGTAGGCTTGCAATTCCTCACGAATTATGGCTCGAATGATGGATTGGAGCTCCATACTATTTGCCAAAAGGTTCTGAGAGAAGTCGGGACGCAGGCGGATTGACTGCAAGGTATCAAGCCGCTGGCATACAGAGACGACATCGGAAACCATCGAAGGGTTGTGCGCGGCTAGGGCGTTGAAAGCGGTAGGTCCAATACCCTTCAGAAGGTGCCGGACACGATCACCTTCTGGCATGGTGTCGTCGATACGGCGGCAAAGTGCAAGCACATCCTCAATATAGGAAGTGGAGGACTCACCGCAATGTTGAACGCGTTCTGCCAGTTTCTTCCGAGCAACTTCTAAACGGACGGTCGGTGTGCCGAAAATGCGTCGGAGCTGGTCTTTGAAGAAAGACCAATCGCAGAAGTCGCTCTCATGATTTAGGAACCACGTCTTGGCAACCTGAGAGACGTAAAACTGGATGCGTACTAATTCCAATTGCCGTGTTGCGCACCACTGTCGATTCCAGCTGTATCTTAGATGTGTGAAATCTCGAGATTTGTGTAATGAGAAGAAGTTGATTTCATTATGTAAACAAAAGTTTCTAAATCTTTTGCTGTCGTGTAAACTGTATTAGAGAAAATTGGATAAGGGGACCGCTAAGAGATTGTGGCTAGTGCATCTGCCATCTCATTCAGGTATATGCCACGATGGCCTGGTACCCACAACAACTGAGCTTTTTTGAAGATTGTTGGTATGAGTTGTCGAACCATATGCATAAGTGTTAAGTTGGTTCCCGATGACAAAGCAGCACATACTGAAAAAGAAGCTGTAATTATGACTACTTCTGAATCACCCGAAGAAAGTTTTTTCAATGCCTGTATAACTGCAAATTATTCTGCTACGAATGTTGATGAGTAATCCAGAAGTCTAACCAAAAAGGACCAATCAAGGGAACACGAGAATTAAGATGCCTACCCCAGCCTTTTATTTGATACGGCTGCATCAGTCGAAATTATGTTGTTCATGTTCACGTGTGCCAAGTAATCCTGTAGCCGATCATTTAAATATTGGAATGGCATTTGCTACGATTTAGAGGGGTAAATATTCTCAAATTCTATTTGAAGGTTTAAATAAAGTAACTTGTTGAGGAAATATGTTTGATTCGGACGTCCAGTGGTTCCAGCAGCGCTTGAACGAATGTGATTTGTGGAGAGTCTAATCGCGACCACCAAGTTTCAAAAAATAAGCTTGGCTCTTTATTAAAAGCATAAAACGATTCCCTCTGGGGCGAAGTGTAGAGTTTTAAAAATGTTTGGGTAGTAAGTATTTTAAATCTATTTAACAATGAAATGAGACGCGCTTCCATGAAGAGCACACTGTTAGCAACAAACTTGGGCAGTCCAAGGCACAATCGTAAAGCTTCCCTTCCTAACAGTATTAAGAGTCTCATTTTATAAGTCGCACTCCCTGAAAATAACACACAGCCAAATCCCATGATAGGACGAATGTACATTTTATAGATCATTACTAATGTATTTATTCGAAATCCTGTTTTCTATTGCTGATCTTGCGTAACCACCCCATGGCTTGTGTTGCCTTGAATCCGATTTGGTCGATGTGACTTTTCCAATTTAACGAGCTGTTATAAGTGATTCCTAAGTATTTGAGTGAATCCACCTGGGGATCAACTGTGTGCCTTACACCAGGGAGATGTTGACGGGATCTTCGAACGAGAACGCTAGAAGCGCGCTTTTGTTTACGTTTAAAGACATTTGAATCTTTTCAAGCCATTCCTATATCATGTTTAGGTTTTTCTATAATGTTTCATAAAGTAATTGCAGATCACTATTTGTCGCAATGAAGGCAATATCATCTGCATACACATATAAATGAATATCGCTATGTGTTGCAATCGAGCTGAAGAAGATGTTAAACAACACCGGTGAGAGCACTGCCCCCTGTGGTGCGCCTTGGTATTGCTGATATCTGTTGGAAAAACAACCCCTTTGAGAGCAGAAAACTCGCTCTCCCTTACAAACTCTGCTACCCATGCTGACATGTAGTTTGGTAAGCGATACATTTCCATCTGCTGTATTAATATTTTATGCTCCACTTTGTCGTACGCCTTTGCCAGAGCCGGAGTAACTAATGCACAATACTCTCTTCTACGCTGAGCCAACTGAATACGACTCTCTTAATCCACATGCGCACACCAGATGGAACATCCCGATCAAAAGCCAATTTGACTAGGGTTCAGTATTGACTTATCTTCAATGTATTTCATTATACGTGCATTCAAAACTCTTTATATTCGTTTAACCAAATTACATGTAATACAAATTATCTTGACATTGTCAAGGCCTTACATTGTAAATCCAAGTCTCTGTTTTTAAATATAGCAATTATTTTAGAAATTTTCCAATCCACAGGTATCCAAGAAGTTTTCAAAGAGTAGTTAACCATATTGCAGAGTTCATGTGGGGAAATGTCGTATAGCACTTTTATCATTTCTGAGGTTACCCCATCTGGTCCTGGTGCAGCTGGAGGTAAGTCCGCTAGTTCCGCTGATGTCACTACGTTGACATAATCCCCTTCAATTGGCTTTACTACGTGTTTTGCTGTTATTGATCTGAATCTATCTTCTAGTCATTTAGTAATATTTTCTAATAATTCAGTGAGTTCGCGAGGTGATAGAATTGAAGAATCAGTATTGTCAGATGGTGGTATCATTTTTATGGAGCGCAAAAATGTAAAAAGTGCCTTTCTATTGTTTCATTTTGAAAGTTAGCTGAATTTGTTAGTGTCATAGTCATCTTTTGCTTTGCGTACTGTACGTTTAAATCAACTCCCATGTATTTTAGTCACACCAGTTTTTTGGGAATTGGTTGTGAATAAGTTTCTTCTGCGCCGCTTTTTGTTTTCTATACCCCCTCATACATACAGAGTTCCACCATGGGCTATAGATCCTCCTCTGTCTCATGTTATTCAAAAAGGTGACTTTTTATTGCTTTTTTAATACCACACACAGATTCTTAGCCCGAATGTCTACCTGTATGTCCTTGCGAAGAATCAAAGCAGACTTTAAGTCTTTTTCTAGTCGGTCATACTTTACAATTGAGCTAACTTTGTCAGTTAAAAATATCCTAGGAAAGAACATCAAAACTAATAGGAAGGTGGTCACCATTTGTTGCGCAGTCTTAAGTTTTCCACAAAGATATTAGTGAGGAGCTGGAGAAAGTCAGATCTATAGCCGACTTGGACAGTCCTCTAACAAACGTAACTGTGGGTAAATTCACACAGGATAATTGATTATCAACACTCCATTCCCTAATCACCTTCCATTTCCATCAGTCTTGAAATTCCAAGACACGTGGTGTGAATTGAAGTCACCAGTTAGTTTTACATCCTTCCTGTGGGAAGCCGGCATTACATCTAAGCTTATAGTGTCCTGTACTCCTGCCGGAAATGATGCATTAACAAAAGAAGAAAGGGGAGCAGCCTGGCAGAGTGATGTTTAATACTACAATTTCATAGTTAGTACTAAACACAGGTAGTTAATCTTCGCACCTACGACTGATTTTAGTTGATATAAAAACGGCAAGTCCATCACCTCTGCTAGGTCTATCTAAACGAAATAAGCAATCTTTTTTATGTAAAATGTTTGTTATTTTGTAAGCCTGGTTTCTTGTTAGGTAATGATATCTGAGGAAATTTGCGAAGAAATATATAATAAATCTGTGGTAGCCGATCCTAATGGTCGCCGATTCCACCGTAATACCTTTAGAGAGCCTATTTCGACACTATAAACCGGTCGCAGAGACTGCTTTATCAAAGAGATCTATTTTTAAAAAGTCTTTTTTGGAGAGGTTCTCAAAGAAGTCTTCCTTTGACAAATACTTTTTAGATTTTGATTTCTGTGAAGGCTTTTTCGAGAAAGGACATCCGGCATGCTTCAAGGAGTTTTGAGATTCCGCGTCCATATCTGTGAACTCGTCAGAATAATCTGATATAGGGTCTGGACATGCCCGCATTATCTGTTTGGAGGGTCCTGCTTGAGGAGATGCACATCGTGTAGGAGCGATCGGGCTTTCTGTCGTTGTACTCATTGAAACCACTAAATTCTGGGAAGTCTGATTTTTAATAGATAATAAAACAATGGTTTGAATAAACTGATATGTTAACAATTTTGCCAATGCTTCAACAAGATTGTTGGCAAGACCCTCCATTGTCTGTTTCATTGCCTTCTATATGGCCACTGCTATAGCTTTTGCTAATGATGCATCCATGGCACCAATATGTCACGCTGTTACGCTTGCATAGCCTTTCGAGCGTTCTTGTAATTCCGTCGCAGCTTCCCTCCGAAAGCAACGCTTGCGTTACACGATATCCAATAGCCTAACTTCTCGTTATTTCGCCTCAGAATCTATAGAGTCTGCAGGATGTGCTTCATGACATAAACAGCCCTTAGCTTCCGCAGAGTTGCACTTACTGCTTTCATGATTTTATTAGCATATTCTACATCTAGCAATTGAAGTGCACCCTTTGCACTCTGGCCATATGTCCAACAGTTCAAGCACTGTAGGGGCTTAGGGGATAGAGGCTCTACCTTGTAGATAAGAGACCAAGCCTGGATTTCAGGTGGTCTTATCGTTCCCGCAAAGGTTACTGTCCCCGACTCGGTAGGTGGTTTCTTCTTGTCCACCAGACACCTGCACCTGTGTACTGACACTGCACCTGCTGCCGAAAATAATTCCGGAATTTCTGCAGGGGTTAGGCTCGTATCTACACCGCGGACTGTGGATTTTGAACATGCAAGATGCGCTGGAATAAACGGGCTTATTGGATGCACTGGAAACTCGTCACAATTCAGAAGCTCTCGGACACACTCCTGATCGGCAGAGCAGCACAAAATACAACCACGACCGAAATGCCGGACCCTGGTGACCTTGTGAAAGTGTGATCTCGCTTTCCAACGCTCATTTGAATCACCTTCGGATTCTTCATCGGTATTGTACTTCCTTTGGTCGGTACCAGAGCTACGGGGACGTTGGTAACATCACTGCACAGAAAAGAATGGGAAGAAGGGCAAGACGCTCGGCCAGGTGAGGAAACCGACATCGAGATAGCCTCAGTCGCTTGAACTCTGAAAGTCAAATAGCAAAAACCACAAACAATTGCCAAATACTGGCAGATCCCATGTACCGTGCGAATCGATAATATGAGAAGCACCAATGAGAAATGTTGGTATGTCACTTTAAAATCAGCACAACGTTACAAGGTGGAGGTAAATGACGCCGTACATGACTTCCGTGTCATGCTTATTATGTTTGGATGTGTGGTTTACCTCCGTTATCTATTCACATCACGGGATACCAAATTTTAAGTATATGTGGAGCTAGCAAAACTGCCGCGAGCACGTTATGAGCGTGGTATGTTGTCATGTTCCTACATGACACGCTTGTCAGGATTATCATGTTTGCAGAAGTCCTATACTTTGTCATTCATTCACGTCACGTACCAACAAACAGTTTATGTGGAGCTAGCAAAACGGCCACGAGCGCGTCATTAGAGAGTTTTAGTACTGCGGAATGGTGCTACGTACGCATCACGCAAGCGCCTTACGTTACGTGGCGTCGTTTGTCACTAATCGGCTTTTAGTACGCCGTACTACCCGCGTAAGTAACGAGCGTGAAGCGTGTTGCGCCATCTGGCAGATTAAAATAGAAGCACGTGTTGTTGACAGCCAATGTGAGCCAATCCAAGTGTTATAGCCAGATTATGGCGATATTTTAAGCCACAGAGCCGGTCGGTGCTTGCCTTCGATGCCGCCATTTCGCAAAACGAATTCTCGCGCTGTCGCGAACTTGTTCGAGAGCGGCGCGATCCAACATCCGTACGCACGCTCGCATCTCATGCGTGGTACGTAGCGGCTGCGTACGTAATGCGATACGTGTGTGTTGCGATCTGCGCATGCGCACTACGCAGAACGTGGCCTCCTTACGTACGCAACGCCGCCACGTACGCAGCGTACGCAGTACTAAAACTCTCTATTAAAGGCCCAATATACTCCAATATAGCGTTGACGCGCGCACGCTAGGCAAAGCGATGCTACGTTAGCGAAACGCGAGCACTTAATAGTCTGACGCCAGGCGTAACCAGCGTCCGTCGGCGCCACCCGACGGCAACCGGCCCGAAATGCAACAAGCTGCATTTCGCGCCGATGCGTTACCCATACAACACTGCGTCTCCCTCTTTTCGTGACGGAGGGACGCCGGACGCGGTAAAACGTGCATGCGTCAAAGCAACGTAGCGCGGCGCGCGCCTGCGAATATATGGAAAGACCGGCGCCTGGCGTGGTAACGCCGGCGTGACGCGACGAAATGAACGCCGGCGAGCACACGCACCGCGTCAGGTCGAAATGTATTGGCGTCTTGACTATGGCACGTAGTCATGCTCGGACATGACATCTCAAGATTATCTTGTTTACCTTCATACCTTCATCATCCATTGACGTCGCGTAATACCGAGTTTGGTACATCATACCGAGTTTGGCTAGCGAAACGGCCGCTAGCGCATCATGCCCGTAGCATGTAGCCATGTTGTTATATGGCACGCATGTAACGTTTACATGTTTCAATCAGTACTATATCTTCGTCATCCATTTACTTTCCGTTATACCAAATTTGGTATATATATATAGTGCGTCATAAGCGTGGCATGTAGTGATGTTTTTACACGACACGCATTTCATGATTATCGTATTTGCATCAGTCACATACCTTTGTCATCAATTTACGGAATACCAAATTTGGTATATGTGAAGCTAGCAAAACGACCGCAAGCGAATCATGAGTGTGGCATGTAGTAATGTTGTTACATGACACGCATGTCATGACTTTCATGTTAGGGTCAGTCGCTTGTGTTCGCCATGCAATCATGTCCTACCATACCAGTTTTGCAACATGCCATGTGAACAAAACCACCGCAAGAGCAGCAAGACCAAGACATGTACATTATGACATTTATAAGATTCATGCCATGATTTTCAAGTTCTGTCTAGTATGCTCTGGTCGTAATACAGTCATGTTATATCATATTAAGTTTGGTATCAATACCGTTATCCAAACGGCCAGGAGAGGTAAAGTCGTAGGGGGCTAGATAGATAGATAGATAGATAGATAGATAGATAGATAGATAGATAGATAGATAGATAGATAGATGACACGCTCAAAGTCGCCGTAGTTTGCTAAGAAATGCTTCGCATTTAAAAAGCACTCAAAACCACAAACAAGCAAACGTTAAACTCAAGAGCGATCCTGCCGCGTGCAGCGTGTTCGCTAGTCGTCCTTCTTCTCTCCACCAACCGCCACGCGCCATGAAAACCGCTTATCTCTCATGCGCCGCCACCCAGGCTTGCTGCCACGCGTCACTGCTAGTGCTCACCACAAGGCAGTTATACAAGGCAAGTAACAAGGCAGTTATAAAGTGGGAAAAACAGGTATCCAAGCCCGCAGAGTTAAAACGGGGGCTCAGGCAGGGGTGTCCTTTGTCACCCTTGTTACTCATGATGTAGCTACAAGGATTAGATGCAAAATTAGAATGAAGTGGACTGGGCTTCAATCTCTCTTTCGTCAAACAAGGAAAACTCATTGAACAGACACTACCAGCCTTGATGTACGTATAGATGATATAGTGCTAATGGCTAACAAGGAAGATTTGCAGAGATTGATGGACATCTGTGTTAATAAGGGAGATAGCTTAGGTTTTGGATTCAGTAATGAAAAATTTGCAGTCATGATTTTTATGATAATGAAGGTAGTGAGGTTAGAATACAGGAGGTCACGCTAGAGATAACAGATAAATACAAATATCTGGGCGTATGGATAAGCAATGGGGCCGAGTACCTAAGGGAACACGAAACATACGTGACGACTAAAGGTAACAGGAATGCAACGGTGATGAAAAACAGGGCACGGTGGAATTAGAATAGGTATGATGTTGTGAGAGGAATATGGAAAGGGGTCATGGTTCCTGGTCTGACGTTCGGCAATGCGGTTTTGTGCATGAGATCAGAAGTTCGAGCAAGATTAAAAATCAAGCAACGTGGAATAGGTAGGCTTGCCTTAGGAGCTCACGGGAATACACCAAATCAGAGAGTACAATGTGATATGGGATGGACATCATTTGAGGGCAGGGAAGCTAGCAGCAAGATAAAATTTTCGAAGCGATCGAGAGAAATGGAAGAGGAGCGTTGGGCTAGGAAAGTATTCAGCTACTTGTACACGAAGAATGTCGATACAAAATGGAGGAAGCGAACCAGAAAATTGACTGCTAAATACTTAGAAAACAGCAGGGGCCAAACATAAAAGAATTATCGCTTAAGAAGACGGTGACGGAAGCTGAGACCGATGTGTGGAGAACTTTTAAGCAGGAAATTACCACGGAAAGGATCTATGATAATACTCGGAGAGTTCTCTACTGTTTGAGGCCAGGACGGGAGTATTGCGATCCAAGACATATCGAGCCAAATACGAAGGGGTAGACACGGTATGCAGTGCGTGTGAAGAGGAAGAGAAAACTGCCGAACACTTGATAATGCTCTGTAAACGGCTTCATCCTATAGTTCAGGATGATGGCGCAGAGTTCTTCAAAGCACTGGGGTTTAGGGACAGGGCGGGCAAAATAGACTTTAAGCGGGTAGAATTAACTTGAAGGAGGTTATGTGATTGGTGGCTAAAGTCAAGGCACGAGTGAAAATAAACACTTCACAGCAAAGTACGAGTCCTCAACCTCACTATTCAAAGAAAAAATAAATAAATCTAGTTTATGGTTCACTAAGTATTACGGCTTGGTGGCGTTAGCCACCACCCGATCTAAAGGGCACAGCTATATCAATCCATCAATCCATTCACTTCTACAATGATGATGATGATGATGATGATGATGATAAATACTCTCGAGCACAACGCCACCTCCCACTCGATGGTTGTGACCCCTGAATGTCGCCTATGCGTGAGAAACAAGCGCCTTGAGACAAAACCTACTTTACAGGGACTGTTAGCACCCCCACAATCCCAAAAGAGCGTTTTTATAACGCTCCAATATATATATATATATATATATATATATATGACGTATGAAGCGATGGTCGGTAGAGGCAGAGAAGGAAGAAGTGAGAGATTAGAAAAAACATGGGGTATGAGCCAGGCCACGTCTCCCACTCATCATAGCATCACACACACACACACATATATATATAAATATATATATATATATATATATATATATATATATATATATATATATATATATATATATATATATATATATATATATATATAACAACTGTTAAGGTTACCGCTATTTGGAATTCGTCGATAGTACTCCAATAGTGATTTCCTCAGAGCGGCAGAAATGGTTTCTGCTTTGAATTTTATTCTAGTGTTAATTAAAGGGAGGGGGCATTTCCGAGAACTTTGTGCAACAATGTTTATTGTCTAAATTTTAGAAGTCCGATGAATTTACTGAGCTAGGCTACGCTGGTGCGAAAAGAAGCCGCTGAGGCTAACTGCCGCCTTGAGAAAGAAAGCGTCACATCAGGTTGCACTATAGTGACTTCATGTAGTTAGCGTCGGTAACGAGCTTCCCGTAAACGGTCACTAGCCATTCTTCACCTTACCATCTTGCTATGGTGTTTACAAGGACTCGAAGCCGGGCTTGCGGGTGCACAAGACCTCTCGCGGGAACTGGCGCCTTCAACGCCCAAAGATGCCTCTTGCGAGGAGCTATTACCTCTCTTCGGCGAGGCAAGGATAGGCCCTTTATCCTCGTCTGCCGACGAACCCACGATGTTGCATCTGGTACCGGCGGAGTTCAGGTTCAATTCCGCGACCTTCTGGCTCGCAGCGGCAGCGAGCTGGTCCTCTGCAGGTGCCGAAGGCGTCGCGGAGAGCAGTCCCAAGGGCGGCTTCACCCGGCCAGCGAATACGGGGGCGTCCAGTTCATCGCTGATGGCGGACGCGCCCGAAGCCGCCGAGGAACGGCGACGCCGGGTGCGCTCCTCGGGATCCAACATGTCATCATCGTCGTCCAGTATGACGTCGACGTCTTCAGTCACGGAGACATCGGATTCGTCGGTCATCGGTCGGTCCTTGGGTGGCGTCCTGACTCCCGAATACATTGCGCCCGCAGCACCGGTAACGGGACTCCTCTCCCGGCATATCGGTAACTTTTGCTCGGATACGGATGTTATGCCGAAGCTGACGCGGTGGTCCTGCGACGTCTTCGATGGCGAAGGGTTCAGGGTCCCAGTCTCTCTGTCAGGACTGCCGCGGCCAGTGGACGCCAATGCGATGGTGTTCAGCTCGTCCAGCACACCCTCGAGGCACTCTCGTGATGCGGCGACCAGGTCTTCCGGACTTGGTGCTTGGAAGGCAACACGACTGCCACTGGAAGGACTGCGGTGCACAGCTCGAGCGCTCACCATCGACGACCTCAGGGTAGATCCCTCCAAGTGGGCCGCTGGACCTCCTCTTCCCCGACCACCATGGGGGCTACCGCCACTCCGAATCGGAGACCTGCCAGTGCTCGAGAGATTATCCGACGTGTTGCTTGAAGTATCCCTCCCGCCATCCCGACTCGAGCCGTACAGGGACGATGAGACCTTTTTGGCCTCACGCGAAGGCTCACTTCCTTTGGTGGCAGATGAATCCATGTCTCGAACGCCCCGATGTGTATTGAGTCTGGCAGACTGGGATGAGCGCTATCCGCAAATCAATAGAACACAGAGGACAAGTCGAAGGACGCCTTGCCGGAAAAAAGCGCGTTCTCGCTGCCTGAAACGGTGGCTCGTGCAGGCGTGCACTCGCGCTGCTTTGTCTTTCTGCTTTTTCTCTCAATGCATGTTCTTGGAGCTAGTCGAGAACGCAAATTAGTGTGTATTCCTAAATAATTACATTATGTCCTCCTAAAGTAAATTATGAGGCACCCAGAAAGTACGCAGAATATATTGTGAAACAATCATATATAGCTTGCCTTCATTTGTCGGCGCATCATTCTTTTTTTTTCTGGTTAAACGTTCTATTTATACAATGATTACGAAACAAGAAGAAAAACAAGAAGTCAGAGGAAGTTTATCCTTCAACTATTCATTCGTTTTCTCAGCATACAAAAATTTAGGACAAATTCACTTCTGAAAGAAGGTTACCACTCGTTTTATGGCAATGCAATATATATATATATATATATATATATATATATATATATATATATATATATATATATATATATATATATATATATATATATATATATTGTTCTCGCTTCGCCCCTCAAGACCAAAAGCCGGGGACCGGTTTTCAATAGTTTCCTGCTCGCTCTCTTTAATAATGCGAGTTACGTAATGGCTGATGCGAAGCTGGCTTATTTTTTTACTTACTCTTAATCTGTTAGCATCATTGCCTAGGCTTCCAGGGAAAATCTTTTGCGGGTGTGGAAAAGTACAAAAGCGCAAGAGAAGGCAGTTGCCACAGAAATGAATGAAGTGACTACAGATGCTCTTAGGCTGCTGTCCTGGCAGGATACTATTAACGCCCATGCTACTGGCAGTGGTTAGTATCGACTAGTCATGTTTTATAATCACTAATGTGGTTTGGTATGGATAATATTGGTTAACCAATGCAATATGACGCTTTTCCAGTAGATAGCTTTGAAACGCGCATGCTTCAAAGCAACACAGCGCGTGTCTGCGAGTAAATGACAGGACCGGTGCCTGGCGTGGCAACGCCGGCGTCACGCGACAAAATGAACGCCGGCGAGCACGCGCACCACGTCACGGGGAAATGTATTAGCGCCTTGACTGTGGCATGTAGTCATGTTCTTACATGAAACGAATCTCATGACTATCACGTTTGCGCCAGTCGCATACCTTCGTCATTCATTGACATAACGTAATACCACATTTAGCACATGTGAAGCTAGTGAAACAGCCGCGCGCGCACTATCAGTGTGGCATGTAGTCATGTTGTTACACGACACACATGTCGTGATTATCATGTTTGGATGTGTCATTTACCTATGTCATCCACTCGCGGCACGTGATACCAAGTTTGGCACATGTGAAGCTAGCGAAACGGCCGCGAACGCTGCATGAGCGTAGCTTGTAGTCATGTTGTTACATGACACGCATCTCATGTTCATTATGTTTGTACCAGTAGCATACCTTCGTCATTCATTCACGTCCCGTAATACCAAATTTAATAAAAGTGAAGCTAGCGAGATGGCCACCAGCGCATCATGAGGGTGACATATGGTCATGTTACATGACACGCATCTACAGATTATCATGTTCGTACTAGTCACATATCTTTGTCAACCATTCACGTACCATATTACCATATTTAGTTAATGTGACGCTAGTGAATCGGCGACGAGCGCATCCTGAGCGTGGCATGTAGTCATGTGTCACTTGACATGCATCTCATGATTTTCTTGTTAGGGCCTGACGCTTGCGTTCGCCATGCAATCATGCCATACCGTACCTGTTTTGCAACATGCAATGTGAACGAAACCACTGTAAGAGCTACAGGACCATGAAATGTAAATCGTGACATTCATGACACTCATATCACGATTTTCATGTTATAATTAGTCAAATATGTTCTTCATACAGTCACATTATGCCATAACAAGTTTGGTATCGATACCATTATTGAAACGGCCAGGAGAGCTAGAAGTCGTAGGCGGCTAGATAGATAGATAGATAGATAGATAGATAGATAGATAGATAGATAGATAAATAGATAGATAGATAGGTAGATAGATAGATAGATCTCAATGTCGCCGAAGTTTAGTAAGAATTGTTTCGCATTAAAGAAAAATGATAAAAAAGGAGAACAGCATACTGCCGTGATGTTGCCTTTTTGGCAGTATTGTAAAGCAGCGCCAAAAATCAAGCTTGCGCAAAAAAATCCGCATACAAAATATAGCGAATTCTACAGTTTTACGCTAAACTATGAGGTAAATTGAACTCATTCCACTATTATTGCGATTTATATATATGTTTGTTTCACTATGAAGACCTAAACCTATTTTGTTAGGCTGCTGGTCCCACCTAATGGCAGTCTCTTGATAACGTGGCGCAATGCACCGTGGGTGATCAGCCATAAAACGAGTGGTAACCTTATTTCAGAAGAGAATTTGTCGTAAATCATTTATATGCTGAGAAATAGAATGAATAGTTGATGAATAAACTTCCTCTGACTCGTTGTTTTTCTTCTTGTTTAGTAATCGTTGTATAAATAGAACGTTCAAACTGAAAAAAATGGTGTGCCGACAAAAGAAAACGCATTATATATGATTGTTTCACAATATATTCTGCGTACTTTCTGGGTGCCTGATAATTTCCTTTAGGAAGACATAATGTAATTATTTAAGAATAGACAATAATTTGCGTTCTGTACTAGTTACACGAACAAGCATTGAGAGAAGAAGCAGAAAGACAAAGCAGCGCGAGTGCACGCCTTCACGAGCCACCGTTTCAGGCAGCGAGAACGCGCTTTCTTCCGGCAAGGCGTTCTTCGACTTGTCCTCTGTGTTCTATTGATTTGCGGTTAGCGCTCATCCCAGTCTGCCAGACTCAATACACATCGGGGCGTTCTAGACATGGATTCATCTGCCGCCAAAAGAAGTGAGCCTTCGCGCGAGGCCAAAAATGTCTCATCGTCCCTGGACGGCTCGAGTCGGGATCGCGGGAGGGATACTTCAAGCAACACGTCGGACAATCTCTCGAGCACTGGCAGGTCTCCGATTCGGAGTGGCGGTAGCCCCCATGGTGGTCGGGGACGAGGAGGTCCAGCGGCGCACTTGGAGGGCTCTACCCTGAGGTCGTCGATGGTGAGCGCTCGAGCTGTGCACCGCAGTCCTTCCAGCGGCAGTCGTGTTGCCTTCCAAGCACCAAGTCCGGAAGACCTGGTCGCCGCATCACGAGAGTGCCTCGAGGGAGTGCTGGACGAGCTGAACACCATCGCATTGGCGTCCACTGGCCGCGGCAGTCCTGACAGAGAGACTGGTACCCTGAACCCTTCGCCATCGAAGACGTCGCAGGACCACCGCGTCAGCTTCGGCATAACATCCGTATCCGAGCAAAAGTTACCGATAAGCCGGGAGACGAGTCCCGTTGCCGGTGCTGCGGGCGCAATGTATTCGGGAGTCAGGACGCCACCCAAGGACCGACCGATGACCGACGAATTCGATGCCTCCGTGACTGAAGAAGTCAACGTTATACTGGACGACGATGATGACATGCTGGATCCCGAGGAGCGCGCCCGGCGTCACCGTTCCTCGGGGGCTTCGGGCGCGTCCGCCATCAGTGACGAACTGGACGCCCCCGTATTCGCTGGCCGGGTGAAGCCGCCGCTGGGACTGCTCTCCGCGACGCCTTCGCCCCCTGCAGAGGACCAGCTCGCTGCCGCTGCGAGCCAAAAGGTTGCGGGGACGAACCTGAACTCCGCCGGTGCCAGACGCAACATCGTGGGTTCGTCGGCAGACGAGGATAAAGGGACTATCTTTGCCTCGCCAAAGAGAGGTAATAGCTCCTTGCAAGTGGCATCTTTGGGCGCTAAAGGCGCCAGTTCCCGTGAGAGGTTGTCTTGTGCACCCGCAAGCCCGGCTTCGAGTCCTTGTAAACACCATAGCAAGATGGTGAGGTAAAGAATGGTTAACGGCCGTTTACGCGCAGCTCGTTACCGACGCTAACTACATGAAGTCACTATAGCGCAATTGGATGTGACGCTTTTTTTCTCAAGGTCGGAGTTAGCCTCAGTGGTTTCTTTTCGCACCAGCGTAGCTTAGGTCAGTAAATTCATCGGATTTCTAAAATTTCGACAATAAACCTTTTTGTACGAAGTTCTCGGAAACGCCCCCTTTATGATAAAATGAAATTCAAAGGAGGAAACCTTTCGGCCAGTCTGACAAAATCACTATTGGAGTACTATCGACGTAAAATGAAACCAGAATAGCTACAAGACTTAAGAATGGTTCAGTGCACGCTGTCCAGTCACCAGCATGGACATGCGCAGTGCGGTCAAACCAGAATGCTGCGCGCGTGTGAATGGTGATGACTGGATGGCGCGAACTAAAAGATCTTTTATGCTCGCTGCTGTTCTTGTGTCATTTGAAGACGATAGGTCATCTTGAGGTCCAGATAGGGTTTCGGAGCCTGCACAAAAGAAGCTTCAAAGACACTAGCTGCAGATTTCTCTCAAACGTTTTGTGGTGAAGTGGAGATAGAAATGGACCATTTCAGTTAAACAATGGGTGTGAAATGTTTTCGGGTCATTATGAAGTGAATGCATAAAGCTTAAAATTCATATCGCACAACAATGTGCATTCTTGTGCGATATATGTGACGGTGAACGCCATTATAGAGTGAACTCGGTAGACGATAACGGCTATTCATGAAACGGACTTGCCATGCGACGACAGTCAGTTTCGGTGATTGTGAGCGTAACTCGGACTGACAGCCGTAAGTGAAGTATGCTATAAATGCAACTCAATGCTAATAATGTCATTAGGACATAC
Source organism: Rhipicephalus microplus (assembly GCF_043290135.1). Taxonomy (NCBI): domain Eukaryota; kingdom Metazoa; phylum Arthropoda; class Arachnida; order Ixodida; family Ixodidae; genus Rhipicephalus; species Rhipicephalus microplus. The sequence continues at coordinate 222,515,093 of NC_134701.1, read as the reverse complement.
GACAATAGCATTGTTAAGTTTGAATTTCTAACGTAATTTGATTAACATTCGTGTTCGAAATAGTGTAGCTTCTTTGGTACACGAGGGTCCAGCTTGATGTTTTCGTACGCGCGTCTTGGTAATACTATGTCACACATAATTATTTCATAAAACCTGCAGATGAGGCACGTATGTTATGCACGCGATGCATGTGTAACAATGACAGTTCAAGATTATTGCATCTACAATAGTCGTTAACAAACAATACATGCCCCACCGCGGTGGTCTAGTGGCTAAGGTACTCGACGGCTGACCCGCAGGTCGCGGGATCGAATTCCGGCAGTGGCGGCTGCATTTCCGATGGAGGTGGAAATGCTGAAGGCCCATGTGCTCAGATTTGGGTGCACGTTAAAGAACCCCAGGTGGTCGAAATTTCCGGAGCCCTCCACTACGGCGTCTCTCATAATCATATGATGGTTTTAGGACGTTAAACCCCAAATATCAATCCTAATAATCATCACAAAAAATACGTGACGTGGACGCCACTCAACAGCCGGAACAAGTACATGGAGGCTGCGCTCCAAATTCGGGCAGACGACGTTTATTTTAGAAGTTGGTTTCGAGCGAAGCAGGAGGCATTGAATGGCTTATACAACTTTTTTCATTGATTCGATTTGAGCGTTGCGAGATAACAGACCTATTTGACTAGACTAGGGACCTCCTACTTGCCCCCCCCCCCCCCTCACCTCTTGACCACGCAATTGCTTGTGTAGTTTCCAGGCGCGCCTATTGACACCTCATGGTCTGACCCGGCATAGGCACCCGCCTCGGAGCTGAATTCAGTTTAATCAAAATAGAGTACAGGTTAAAGAAGTGTTTTTTGCCATATTGCTACGAATCGAGCAGTGGCTGACAGCTTGGCGAGTCATGTACTGTTTATCGCATTGCTACACACACCGATATTCAACACAACAACCACAGTTGACCATGACGTGATAGGACGCCATCATCGCATCTCTTTATTAACCACTTCAGCTCTGTGAATGAATACTTGTCTGCCTCGCAAGATACCTGGATTTGATTGCATGCAGCTCTAACCATGATTTAAATCTTTCCGTGCTGAAATTATCCTTCTCTGACAACGCGGCTGACGCATGTCCTGTATTTCTTGCTATACAAGCTCCAGAACGTGAAAGCCCTATAATCGTCTTTCCTGGGTTCATAGGAACAGTAGAGCACCTGTGGCTCTTTTGCCCACATTCCACAAGTAAGCAGGTATGTACCGCGTATAACTGAAGGAAAGCGTTTCATGACGTCAGCGACAAGCAATGTTGCTATAATTCCACTTTCAATAAACGGACTTGCGCTTCTATTTCACCGATTCGCTAGTACAAATTTCAAGCAGCTTGTTACGTTTCATGGGCTTCTTTGCTTTTTTTACAACAAATATAGTGAACCTGATAGCCGCCACGTTTCCCAATAGCGCGTTTGTTGTTCACCAATAACGCCTCAGTATGTTGAAGTCAAGCATCGTAGAAGGAATCAACAAGGGACCTTTATTATTCTCTGTCAAACGTGCATTAAACCTAACAGAGGCCACCATGGAGACAATGTTATTGTTTATCTTCTGATTTCGTTCAAAAAGCGCATATTTTCGCAGCACAACAAATTTGGACAGGCTATTCAAGTGATGACCTATTCATCGTGTTGGTCATGCACTAATGCCCTATATATATATATATATATATATATATATATATATATATATATATATATATATATATATATATATATATATATATATACATATATATATATATATATATATATATATATATATATATATATATATATATATATATATATATAACTATCTATATATATAACTATCTATATATATAACTAACTAACTATATATATATAACTTGCCGTGATAACTAACGGCAAGTTCTTTTAACCAACTTTTCTGTCTTCTTATTTACATTACATTGGTTCTAATAACTTCCGCTATACATTCGTTGGCATTATTCTTTATTGTCTGTTAGATCTCGTTAATTTTGTCCCATATATATATATATATTTATATATATATATATATATATATATATATATATATATATATATATATATATATATATATATATATATATATATATATGGGACAAAATTAACGAGATCTAACAGACAATAGAGAATAATGCCGACGAATGTATAGCGGAAGTTATTAGAACCAATGTAATGTAAATAAGAAGACAGAAAAGTTGGTTAAAAGAGAACTTGCCGTTAGTTATCACGGCAAGTTATCTTTTCACCAACTTTTATGTCTTCTTATTTACATTACATTGGTTCTAATAACTACCGCTATACATTTCTTGGCATTATTGTGTGTTAGATGTCAATATATATATATATATATATATATATATATATATATATATATATATATATATATATATATATATATATATATATATATATATATATATATATATATATATAGCCAGAGTCTGGCCTTCATTAGGATTTGACGGTTTGACGGTACAGTTTGTTGGTCCTCAGTTTTATACAATCGTAAATGAGAAAGAAAGAGAGAGAAGAAAGAAACCAAGAAAGAAAACAGAGCAATGAGAATATGAGGTGGAATCTCCCGGCCGCCGCCTTCCACTCTTTCCTCTTCACCCTCACACTCTCTTCCTTTTCTCCCCCGTTCTTCTTTTCACTCTTTCTTCTTATTTTCTTTGTCTTCTTTTTTTTTTTCTGACGTTCACCTTCATGATGCCCGCGGTCTGCGTATCCTTCCTTCCACTAACGTATTGCTCCCTACCAGACGGCGCCACATGGCTCTGGCGGTTCAGTGTGGGGAAGAAGGGCTTTTTCAAGAAGTAAGCCTTCAACTACTCACTGCAACGTGAACGTCTCATCGTTGAAAGAGGGGCGCCACGTATTGCTGCAGAGGCTGGCAAGAGGTTGCAATGTCAATTCTGGCCCGCTTCTGGAGTGCGCATGCTGTAGGGGCCTCCCGATTCCGCACAAGGTTGCTGTTGGGCATGTCATGCTTGGCGCAATTGATTGTGTAGCAAGGTAGAAACAGAAACAGACAACAGGTGTACTTGGGAAGAGTAGTTACACTTGGAAGTATTTTAAGTTGTCCAGTGCTTGTCGCAGCTGCAGATCCGAGAACTCAGTTTTTATTGTCATTATCACCGTTATTGTTTCCTAATGCTTTAATTGCTGCAAGTGTCCCCAGATTTTCATTTAATCCTATATCGAGGGTGTTAAATCGGTGGATAAAGTATGACTCTTGTTGTCCACGTTCTCGGTTTGATTTAAATGGCGTTTCTAAGAGTGATATATTGATATACTTTATCGATGCATGATCGGGAAGGTTGAGATATTTTGATAGAGGTAGACTTGGGCTGATTTCGCATATGCCCTTTGATTATTCAAAGGAATCCAAACGGGTGTTTGTTTGTCCGATGTATTGCATACTGCACACGTTGCATTCGAGTAGGTACACTACAATAAAGGAATCGCATGTTAGGTTTCCTCGTATGCTAATAAAAACCTTGGATTGTGAGCTGGTTGCTTTGTCGGTTTCTCGCATCGCTTCACATACAAGATATCGTAACTTTAAACAGTACATTACTAGGTGGTGAAGTATTGATTTGAGAGTGGACAAGAGTGTCTTTGAGGTTGCGTGGTCGTCGGTAAAGGACACCAGAAGTGGACGGGAATGCGCGTTTCGGACGTTCACTTTGTTCTGGAATGTTTTATTGTCGTTTATTGATTTTGTTTACATTGAGGAAGTTTGTATAGTAAGTTAAGCAGAGGTTTGTTTGTTGCGGGCCTTCTTGCGGTGGCCACTTCATAAGTAAGTCATCACACTTCAGTTTTCTCGCTTTTAAACAGCGTCATCAATTACCTGTGGGGGGGGGGGGTTATTTTTGTTTATTGAGCGTAAGTTTTTGCCTCTGTGAGCTCGTGTCAAAATCAGCGTCTTTTGAGCAGATTCGCTTAAACCAGTGAGCCTGGCTGTATGGAATGCTGTTTTTACAGTGGCGCGGGGGATCGCTTTGGTAATAGATGTATTGTTGCCGATCCGTTGGTTTTGCGATATAGGGTTGTAGAAAGCTTGTCTTCGTTTATCGTTATGGTAACAAAGAAAATTTTCGGTTGCTTGCGAGTAGCTGTGTTAAGTGTATGTGCAAATGTACAACGTTGTAAGTGTCGATAAAGTTTAGGAGAATCTGCTTGACTGCTTGCAACGCTATGGCCACTCCACCACCATGCCTGCGCACACACACACACACACACACACACACACACACACACACACACACACACACACACACACACACACACACACACACACACACACACACACACACACACACACACACACACACACGCACGCACACACGCACACACGCACAGACGCACACACACACACACACACACGCACGCACGCACGCACGCACGCACGCACACACGCACACACGCACAGACGCACACACACACACACACACACACACACACACACACACACACACACACACACAGGAGAGAGAGAGAGAGAGAGAAATAGAGCGCTACATTGCCTAAATATATGAGGGGCTATTCTCTGTGCTTCTAAAGGCACGATTGGACGAGAGAGCGCTACCTATGGCACCGCTACCAACAGCTTTCTGATGTTCTCGTGCAGTGTGAATGTTATCTTGTGCTTAAAGCGCTTTTAGTTACGTGAAACGCGAATCGGGATAACGTCGCATCAACGTCTTTCTTCCGCACTCCCTTCTAGCTCCTGCAGAAGAGCTGCCCAGTCAGGGTCAAGGTGTTCACTATTCCGAGAATGCACTGCAGAAAGAAAGAACTGACCAAACGGTGCCGTCCATTCCCGAAGTTCAGCCCGGGTTGCCAATGCCGGCGCAGCAAATAGACTTTGCGTACGAGTTGTTCAGCTCACCCGTGATAGGCTCCACCGGTACCGAAGAAGGGGGCGTGACCCGAGGTGTGCTGTCTATTGGATCGGAGGAGCCTGGACGGGAGGTGTTCAGCAGCCACTTCACACAGTCCCTGTCGGCTGTTTTGCGCAGCGCCATCGTCATCGCCTCGTCACGCCGGTTTTACATGCTGGCCATCTATTGTGCCACGTCCCTAGTCAACGGGTTTCAGTGGATCGAATACGCCATCATCGCCAGCGTTGTGCAGGAGTATTACGGCGTCTCGGAGGTCGCCGTGGCCTGGACGTCACTTGTTTACCACATCGGATGCGTCACGCTTGCCCTACCCTCCTCCTGGATCCTGGAAAACATGGGACTTCGCGTCTCAGTGATTCTTGGCGCGTTGGGGACTTCTATAGGGTCCTGCATCAAGATCTTTAGTGTGCATCCCGACAGGTTTCATTACGTGTTGGTCGGTCAGACATTTCCGGCTTTCTCGCTGGCCTTCATTGTCGGGGTTCCGTCGCGCCTCGCGTCCGCCTGGTTCAAGTACGAAGAGGTGTCCACAGCCTGTTCTGTCGGAGTGCTAGGCGGCCAGGTGGGCATCGCGCTGGGATTTTTTGTCCCACCGTACATCGTGAACCCGAATAACGTCCAGGCGACCCTGACAATGCTGTGCGTGATCGTCGCGGTCGCCAGCGTCGCGTGCCTGCTTGTCACAATTGTGGTGTTTGAGGACAAACCCGAAAACCCGCCGAGTTTCCCCGAGATGCTGAACCGCTACGCCGAGAAGAGACCCTCGTTCGTCCAGGCCCTGTATCGTCTCATGAGGGACCGAGACTTCTGCTTGCTTCTCCTCTCGTACGGCATCAACACGGGTGCATTCTACTCCATCTCGACGCTTCTCAATCCGGTCGTAATGCGCTATTTTCCCGGAGAAGAGAACTTCGCCGGCTTGCTGGGTGTCATCATCGTCGTATCAGGCCTGCTGGGCTCTTGGGTTGCCGGTTGGGTCCTGGACAAGACCGGCAAGTACAAGGAAGTCTCCGTGGTCACGTACGCCTTCTCGACGCTGGGACTGCTGGTGTACACGTTTGTGCTGTCGCTACGCTCGCGGTGGCTCACTGGAAGCGCCTGCTTTTTCCTGGGCTTATTCCTCGCCGGCTACATACCAGTCGGCTTGCAATTAGGCGCCGAGATCACGTACCCGCTGGCCGAAGGAACATCGGCCTGCGTACTGAACATGGCATCTGAGTCTTTCGGCTTCGTTCTCATCCTGTCCTCGACGAATGTGCTGCGCACGTACGGCGACAGGGTGTCCAACTTGGCGTTGTCGGGTATGCTGCTGGTCGGCTGCATTTGCATCGTGAATCTTCGCGCCCAGCTTAAGAGGCAGTTGGCCACGCTACGAGTGCAGCGCAAACGCTCGGCGGCGACTTGCAGTGGCCTACGGGCATCGTTAAGGTCGCCAGCTGTGGCGGCTCCCACATAATTTGTGCGAGCGATTGTCGTTAATGTAGCAACAATTATTTCTATTATCACTTTTTTGACGCACGATTACCTTACATGCTATGTTCTTCATCGGTTTACTTGCTTTGTTATAAGGCTATTGCTTCTAGTTTGGAACTATCACAAATAGTATTGCGTTTTTGTCCATGTTTTCTTTTTCGCTAGAGTTTATTGTTTTGTATGACGATGAGCAGTAAGGTGGCTGTCACGTCTGGAATGCACCCAGATGATGCCCTCTCTTGAATTTTATCATTTGTGCAGTGCTGGTGCACTGTGACTCATTCCTGCGAGATCTTTGGGCTTAACATGGCGCAATCATTTTGACATTTTTTAATATAGGACACTGCAGATGTTTTTGTCTTAGCGCTTTCCACAGGATGTACAGCATAGGCGCGCACATTTAAATACGTGGTGTTGGTCGCTCGTTAGTTGAACAATTCCAGCGCTTTTTATGGCTGAAATTTTTATTAGCGAGAACATAATAACTTGTACTGCATTGATGTAAAATAAGTAACCACACATACTATAGGAGAATTAAGATTTCACAGTTAATTGCTCAGTAAAGTTTAATATAGTAAATATGTTGCTAATTGCCGATATGCATTTACCATCGGTGAAATGCAAGCCGCTTGGTTTTAACCCACTTTAACTGCACCATAAACGAAAGTCTTACGGCTGGGTAAAAATGAGAGGTACCGGTAGACAGCCAGAAATGTTGCATCCAGTTAAGGGGTGTAGGGATGTGCCAAGTGCTCGGCCAATATGGGCACGCTGGAAAGTTGACAAAAGATGTTTGCTATTCTTCAATTGTTTTATTTATAGACCACCAGGCACAAAAATATGTCACTTCCATTGTCGTTCTAATCAATGGCACGCATGGATTGTAGAAGTAAATTTGCTATAATACATGGATAATAAAAAAATACTAAAGCGTTGACTTCACAACCAAGCAGGCCTTAACATATAAAACCGACTTTGTCAGAATAAATACTCTCGCAGGGTTATAGTAAACTTCACATCTGCCTCGTATTGACTGAAGAACTGCCTAAACCAAGCGTTCTTCAATGCAGAGCATACAAAAAACCACCCACACGTGCATCGTTTAGTCCGGCGTGGTATGCGGCAACTCTGATTAGCAAGAGGACGAGCACAGTTAGATGGGGAGAGATGTTCCACGTACCTTGGAAATCGACGTTATGCGAAGCATGTGAAGGGAAGGTGACTGATTCTTTTATTGACAAACACGTCATAAATGACGCTAATTCTATGTGTAAATGTTGCACACAGAGACATATGTTGAAGCATTGCGGATATTCACATATCAAGTTGTTTCCAGATGTGCAACGATGCCAACAGAAACATAAGTATTGACAACACCAGAAAATATAAGCTGATAGAAGCTCTGGGGTCCTGGACACTGCTTCGTCAATAAACTTCAGCGCATAACACCTAACTACAACTGACGTTAACCAGACGGGATGGCTGCTTCCTAAGAGTATATATGTAATATTTATAAAACTGGATAGTCAGTACTGCCACCACAATTGACTTTTTACGAACATTAGATTTACGAACATTAGAATCTATTTGAAGAGCAGTTCCGAGACCTGGCATGGCTCTGTGGTAGAATACTTAACTGCCACGCCCGATGCTGTGGTTCAATTCCTGCTGGGTCCCTGATATTTATTCTTTGCATTTGTCGAGCGAACGCTGCAGATGCCATATCTTTTCGAACGCTGACGCGTTAAAATCGCTCATGTGTGTTCTCGTCGTTCCTGGGTGGATACTAAGTGTCAATAACCTGTGGCACATACCCGCATACCAGTGGTTCATACCCGTCCGCGGGTATGTACCACTGTCTGGCGGAAAGTGCGCGACAATGTATGCGACAGCTTTGTGACATTGTTCATCTCTTGTCCAACACTTCATATTCGTCGAACCGTCTTACACTTCCATTTTCATTTTGGTTCATGCCAAGCTAAGGAGGTGATCACGAGAGTACCCAGACGTAAGTGGCTAGGTAGATACGCAGATAGACGCCAAAAGGGCTTACTGTACGCTAAGAAATGCTTCGAATTTTAAATAAAGCGAAAAAAAAAAGAAGACAGATCCACGAAGTGAATGATGAGTGGGTTAAGCAGCGGGATCGTTTGGTGTTACCGTAATTCACCCGTGACATTGATACTCCCACATTTAGATGGCTCACAAAGCGGCCTAAATTTATTTGCAATGTTCCTTACTAATAACTGGTATGTTCCGTTGAGCAGTGAACTTCATTTTGTCTTCAACATTGCTGCTTTATGGCATTGAATCTAGCCTGAAGGTGGCAAAGACGAGCAGTGTGCACGTTGTTCTTCTATTTGTTGGTTGTTTCCAGTCGTACAAAAGGCATTGTTGAACATATCGAGACGTCAAGTACTGCACAAGCCATTCGTTGTCCATGATCATCGTCGTCATCATGTTTATCGTCGTCCCAGCTACTGCACACGCCTATGGACAAGCCTCTACCTTAAGGAGTTTTGCTCCTAAAAAAAGCTACAAAAAGAGAAAGAAATAGGCAATTGAAGGGAAGAACTAGCAGGAACACTAACAGCAAGAAAGAGAAATTAATAACGCCAGGCCTGCGCAGAAGGCGCAGCACAGTCACAGCGAATGCTAAAAGAGCAGCCTTTCAGAGCCTTTTCTAAACACTCATTGGGTAACTGCTGCAAGTGCACTTGCAGGGTACCCACTACGACGTTAATATTATTATCTGGTTAGGAGACCAGCATTTACTATGCAATTTTTCGTCATTCTTCTGAGAAGCGTAGGATACGCTAGACACTTGCAAATAATTTAGTGCCAATTGTTCATACAGCCGCTGAAGATGAGGAATTATTGCCTGAAGTGGTTACGCGTCACAGTTAATAAATGATCAAAAACACGTTTCTGTTGTTGGTTGGGGCATTTGACGACCCATTCGTTACGCTATTCGTATTGGGTGACGCCTCGTTGTGCTTTTGCTGTTCTAAAACGCTTCATTACTCACATTAACATGATTTTTTTCCTGACATTAAGCCTGCCTAAGGCAACTTTGCAAAGAAGTCCCAAGCACGGAGTGGCTCAGTGGTAGAATACTGGGCTGGCACGCAGCGGACCAGGGTTCGAGCCCCGCTGTGTTTTTGGTACTAGGCTGTTTTCTTATTTCGCGATAGTGGCTACGGACACCGGCTGTGACAGCGGTGGCGGACAACTATACGGCACCGTGCGTGACCCGAGTTTTGATCTCATAACAGCTCTCGCTGTAAAAGATAGATTTACAGAAAGAGAATCAAACAGAGTCACACGCGGAAAAACTTAAAGAGAAAGAAACATAAAAAGAAAGAGAAAAACTCACATAGTGGTTGGAAGGTAAATGAAAGCAGCCTAGAGGGGGTGTTGAATTATAGTTGTGTATGGCGTTCAAAGCGTTCAACCATGCTCGTTTGTGCGTTTCTAAGCTTGCGTGTATATATTGACAAGCATACATACATACAAAGAACTCTATTAAAGAATCAGAGGGACTAGTTGAACGAAGTCATAAGGCCCCCTCAACCAGTCGTCGGTGGCTCCACCCAGGTCTGCACTGGAAAAGTGCAGACCATCCGCGATGACTCGAGTCCTTTGGACAGCCAATAGTTATAGGACCAAGTCCAGGAAAATTGAATAATTTTGTAGTTAGTTGAATACGACCTCCCTCCCCATATCCCATTCTAGCTACGCACATGCTAAGGAGCAAGCAAGCAATCAAGCTAGCTAGCAAGCAATCAAATGAACAAGGCCACCCATCCTTGCACTTTCTTCAAGCTTAGCATCACTAGTATGAAGCGGTAATAGTTCTTTGTATTTCCTATTTTTCTAGGTGCCACAAAACCGTACGTTCGTATATTAGCTCGCCTATGGTACAATGATTTTCACCGTTGTAGAACTACAAGAGACTGTTTGAAAGGAGTGACAATGTTTGGTGGGTTATACTTGGTGGGTGGAAGTTATGGTCCAATACTTTCGTAGAAACAGACGTGGAACACGTTTATGCAGGACCGAGATGCCAGTAAACTCTCGCTCTGTAGGATTGGCGTTTCGTTCGTTAACGAGAGGGGATTCTTGTAGAAGTGGTCGTCGCGATTTGCTGGACTATGTCATTGAGACCCGATAGTGAAACAGCAAACATAGTAATTACGTGCGCTTCTAATAACTCTCCAGAAAAGCTTGCCCCATTGACTGCGCTGAGTGAAACCACACGAGTATTACAGCCATCTCCGCAGCTGAAAGACAAGTCCAATTTTCACTTGCGATTTAGAACTGATGATAACGGTTTCCATTGGCAGTAGCTGACTTTTTATTGTAATCAATCTGCGTAGTGATCGGTGAGAGACTACGATGACAGGTTCACTCGTTTCAACAACTCGCACTCCAGTTGAGCGTGACAACAGAGGAAAGGGTCAGTCATTGAACGAAAGGGTCGGCGATAAGAAAGAACAGTGGCCCGGAGCCTGTGTTCTTTTTCTGTGTGTTCACGTTGGGCCGTTGATAGTAGGACCGGGTGTCGGCTTTCTGTGCGTTGCTACGAGGACACGCCGATCAGTTTCACCCATGAGCGGGCGCAGTGCCACCGTTCGTCGTATGTCAACGTCGTCGTCTTCCCCCCCGAAAGGGGTGCAATTTTAGACAAGGGTTTTTTTTTTCAGCTCGGCCTACTCCTCCGCTTGCTGCTTCTCAAATTTTTGATCGCTGCCGTCACGCCGCCATTATCGAGCGGCTTCGCTGTTGAGAAGCGTTTGCCCCGGCTTCGTCGTATTGACAGAGTACCGTAGAGGAAGCTGGAAATCGGGATCGACGAAGACGACGAGTGAGCCAAAGTGCGTTAAATGGGGCGTCCGATAAATTAACGGGACTCGAAGGGGTAAAAAAAAAACTGGGCCACTGCAGTACTTACGCGGGACGACTGACGCGTAACGGAGCCCGCCGACAGAAATGCCCTGCCTCTATTGAGCCGCCGTCTCCGCGAACCCTGTAATCTCTTCCACGAAGCGAAAGGCAGCTGGCACTGACCTGGGAGAAATGGTGCTCTTTTTCGTTGGAACTTGTCTATTAAACGCCGCCGCCACGTTCCGCAGGAGGTGCGTGCAGAAGACCAAATGACACGTATCTTACAAGACAGAGTGAACAAGAAAGGTAACAGTTCACTGCCGATAAGATCAAGCCTCTCTACACTGTTCCGTTGAGATTTTACACGGACGAGCGTTGTAGCTTCAGGACCTTGGACACGTACTACCTTGAGCGTATGAAAAAGAAAAGTACGTATTGGTGTAGAGGCCTTTCTCGCTTGCCAGAAGTAGCTTGCAGGTTTGCTCAAGGACGATGTGGTCGAGGTGTCGTAACGGTGAAGTAGGGTGAGTCTCATTAATAGCTGTACTGAAAGACAATAACATTATTACGCGTGCGGAAGGCTCGCTGATTAGGCGACCGACAGCGCTGGCGCTGTAAGCCACGTTTCTTTGATACTCCTCTCTTCTTTTACTTTTTTTATTGCAAACCTCGCAATTGACCCTTTGGTTGGTAACGTGAACTGCGATGGACTGCATCAAATTACTATTCCTGCGCGCATATGCAAGAGCCAGCTGCGGACACTGTCGCGTTCATGTTTTATGCAGATGGCAGCCTTGAGTTCTGTGTTTTGCTACACACACACACACATACGCAAGGAGAAGGAGTGAAACAAGATACCATTTTTGCCTTCCATATGCTTCAAAGCAGATTTTCTCTTTCATCCTAAATGAAGTCTACCGAGTATACTGAAGGCAAAAGGTAGTCGTTGTTGCATGAGAAATTTGAAACGTACACGTACGAAGAGGTTTAGTATACCTTCTCCCTACAGCGTATGGTTCCTCTTCATTCATTCATTCATTCATTCATTCATTCATTCATTCATTCATTCATTCATTCAATCAATACGTGTATTTGCTTTACATAATCAAACAATAACATATACAATATTTCAAGTTTATGGAGTAAAATACGTCACCGTGTCCTGCAGTATCGAAAACATTAAAACGAGAGGTTTTCCCCACGAAACACGGCAAAAGCCAACGCCTATGCCCATGACAAGCAAGCAGGGCTGCAATTAAAGCATGCGCTGGGTCACACGCTCTAAGCTCACGCGCACGGAAACAGGCATACTTCCGTTTCAAGCTAAAAGCATGGTACATTATGGTGCCTGCACATTCTGAACACAATGTTCAAATATTGCCGAAGAGTGATAGTCCGCTGGCACTCGGGCAGTTTGGCAAACGCCGTACGAGGCAAATAAAGCACTGGATGCGCTCGCAGAAAGCAGGGCACAGTCATCGACGCGGAAGAGAAACGGCGAGCCACGGATGAAAAGAATCAGCACCGCGCGCGAAACTCGCAGACGCAAACGAAGCCAGCCGGCGTTGGCTTGGAACCGCGCTCGCCGCCAAAGTGAATGAATGCGGTGCGCCGGAATGAGCCATGGTCATTTCTCACAGCGAGTGCGGGGACCGGTTTTTGCTTAAAGGAGATTCGGCGGGAACCGCTGCGCCGCTAACGCCGCATTGTAAATTGCTACTGCCGCAGTCACCATCAAAAGCAGCGACGAAGGCTTGTAAAAGAAGCTTCTGCAAAGTGACAGAAAGGCTGGCGAAAAGAAGTAAAGAAAGCGATGCAAGGAGTGGATTATTCGATGTGTTGTCGTCCCCCCCCCCCCCCTTACCACCACAAGCCTTTTTATCGTACACGAAAATCCAAGATTAGAATGGGGGTCATAAATTCAACGCAAGACTCTGAGAATCTGGCAAGCGGCTGTTCATGCAATCTCCTGAAGTGTGGAAAACAACAGCAGCAACGTTACGAGATGCTCGCTATTAGTGTCCCCTCAGCGATGTCGTCGCTGTTTCCTAATTTCTTTCTCTCTCGAATCCGCGCCCAGCCTACATAATAAGACAAACAAACGTGTTGGCGACTTGGGATAGACTGTGAACGCATTCTCTGTGACCTTGTGCCACTGAGAATTGAAATTGTTCCAAATGTTCGGCTAGGCGAGAAGCATGATAAACGTACACGTAATCACCACTTGAGAGTGAAGATAACGCGATTCGGATGTGAGACCACTGTGACAAAACTAATCACGAACACGCCACTAAATGCAATTAAGTTGCTGGGATTTAAATGAAAGAAATTAACTTTCTGAAGACTCGATGCCGAAAATGAAGTTTAGGGGATCGCGGAGGTAAAAGCACACACGGGTTAGCAGAGGGGGAGGGGGCGCGTCCCTCTGAAGTCTCATGATAAGGACGGCAAGGGTCGGGAAGGGGAGACACTGTTGTAGAACTTCACTCAACACCCCCCTTTTATGGAAAGCCCTACACTCGCCTATGTGTGTAGGTTGGTGAAAATGCTGGAGTTCACTCTGATGCGCTCATGCAGTTATATTTTGCTCTTGGGGCTCCCTCGGACGCAAACTTCCAAAATTTTCCTGAACTGGACACACACTAAGTTTTTTCTCAACCGGACTCGCTTGAACTCAATCTATTCATCCTATTAATCATCATCATCATCATAATCGTCATCATCATCATCATCATCATCAACAACAGCCCGACTCGCCCACTGCGGTGCAAAAGCACTCACATATTACACCAAGTAAACCAGTCCTCTGCTCTGTGCTGCCTCGTTGTACCTGCAAACTGTTTAATTTCATCTTTCCACCTAACTTTCTGCCTCCATTTTACGCATTTGTTTTCTCTGGGAATCCAGTCAGTTACCCTTAATAACTAGCGGTTATACCACCAACGTGCTACGTGCCCAGCCCGTGTACATTTTTTCTTCTTCGTTCGACTATGATATGCTTAACCCCGGTTTGTTCCCTGACCCACTCTGCTCTCTTCCTGTCTCTTAAGGTTACTCCTATCTTTCTTCTTTCCATCACTCGCTGCGTCATTCTCGATTTGAACCATCTTTCTAAACATTCAGGTTTCCGCTCCGCTGGTGGGTACCTGTAAGACATAGCTGTTGCATACCTTCTTCTTGTAGGATAGTGGTAGACTGATAATTGATTGATAAGTGGCGTTTAACATCGCAAAACCCCCATATGATTATGAGAGACGCCGTACTGGAGGACCTCGAAAATTTTGACCACCTGAAGTTCTTTAACGTGCACCCAAATCTGAGCACATGGGCCTACAGGATAGTAGTAGACTACCATTCATGATTTGAGATTATTTGACGAATGTGCTCCATCACATCCTTATTCTTTTAGTTTTTAATTCTAATATTCCGGCTTCGCTCTTACTATCTGTCCTAAGTAGACATATTCCTCTACACTTTCCAGTGTCTCGCCACCTTTCGCAAACCACTGTTCTTTGCCTACATTGTTCATATGGTGGTTTGGCTTTTTCTCCCTCATTACCCTCCCCCCGTGTTGGGTAACAAACGGGACTTAGTCTAGTTAGCCTCCCTACCTTTCTGATATTTTTCTTTTCAATTCAATTCAATTCAATTCAATTCAATTTTATTTCATCCCAAGGATGAGGGCAGGCTCGGGAGAAAAGTGACGTTTCCCCCTCTCTCTCTTGTAACGTTCAACCCCACATATCAATCAATATTATACCTTCATTAATGCACATTAGTTTTGTGTTCAATAATTTTCAGACCTATCTACTCTTCTGCTTTCGGTGCGCTGTTCAGTAATAATCAGCTCTGATTCGTTCCTTGGGTTATTCATCAAGTCAATGTCATCAGTGAATCGCAGGTTACTAAGGTACTCTCCATCAACTATTATTCCTAACTTTTTCCAATCTAGGACAATGAAAACCTTCTGAAAACACGTGGTAAATAGCATTGGACAGATCGTGTCTCCCTGCCTTACACCTTCCTCATCGGGATTATATCGCTTTCTTTCGGGAAAACTACGGTGGCTGTGGATGCAAAGTAGATTTCATCCAGTATGTTTGCGTAGGGTTCGTCGATGCCTTAATTCCGTAGTGCCTGTATTACAGCTGATGTCCTGACTGAGTCAAACGCCTTCTCATAGTCTATGAAAGCTATGTATAGGTGTTGCTTGTATTGCGCACATTTCTCTATTACCTGATTGATAGTATGAATACGGTCTTTTGTGCACTAGTCCGTACAAAATCGTACTTGCTCCTTTGATTGATTGAATTGTAATGTAGTCTTAATTCTATTAGCTATTAGTTTTGTATATGGCTTGCGACAGTAAGTTGGTCCGCCTGTAATTTTCGAAGTCCTTGACATCGCCCTTTTTATGAATAATATGATGTTGACATTTTGCCAATATTCTGGTACCTTCACCGCCAAGAGAGACTTCGTATACAGGGTAGCCTGTTTTTCTGACATAATTTCTCCCCCATTTTCCAAGAGGTCTGATCTTACCTGATCCTCACCAGCGACTTTACCTTTTTGCATTACTTGTAGGGCTTTCATCGTTTCCCCGGTCATTACTGGTGGGATGTCAGACTTGCCTGGGCTATTACTGCTTCTTACGGTCTCATCCAGGTTGCCTCGCTTTTCAGTACATATCTCTGTAGAAATCCTCCGCTACTTCAACTATCCTATCCGTATTAGTTGTGACCTTGCTTTCAATGTCCATTAATGCATACATATGATTTTTGCCTATGCCCAGTTTTGCTGTCAGAGCTTTCAGGTTTCTTCTACTCTTCACAGCATGCTGAATTCTTTCCATGTTCTACCTTCTATGTTCTACCTTCTATGTTCTACCTTCTATGTCGGCTACTTTTTGCCTATTAAGTAACTTTAACAGCTCTGCCAGCAATACTTTGTGGTATTTGAGGCTTTCATGGTTGGACGCCTCTTGATGAGGTTTTTCGTCTTTTGGGATAGCTTGTCAGTGTCCTGTCTTATGACTGTACTCGGACTTTCATTGCACACCCCTTAATGATACTAGTCAGATTATTGTTCACTGCGTCAACGCTAACGTCGATGTCTTTGGTTAGAGCCGCGAATCTGTTCTGAAAATAAACTCTGAATTCTCGTATTTTCCCCCTCATCGCTAGCTCATTAATGGGCTTCTTGCGTATCAGTTAATGCCTTTGCTTTTTTTAAATCCATGTGAATTCGAGCTCTTAGCATCTTATGGTCGCTGCATCGAATCTTTTCTAATTGCCTTGGTGCACGTGCACACAGAATGAAGTCTACTCAATTTTAGATTCTTAATTAGGACTGCTCCAGGTTTATTCAAAGGGGCCATGAAACACTTTTTCAAATAACCATTGAATGAATTCACTGAAAGAGCTTATTGATTCTCGAATTCAACGCCGCAAAAATTTAAAAAATCTGTTCAGTGCAAGTGGAGATAAAAAAGATTTGTCGCACGCTGCAATCGCATTCTCTCTTGTCTCGTACCAACGAAATCACCGGAAGCTAAGCAGGGAGGGATGGCAGGGAGAAAGAAAATACGTCACGCGCGCCTCGCGATCTTGAGCACTTTTTTTCCTTTTCTTTCTCCGACTACGGTCTTTTCAGTCTGATCGCGCGCGTACGCGGGGAGAACTAGCGGCCTCCCGCAGTGATTATTGTAACAACCGAGCACGCCACCACGCTCAAATCAGCCAATGGGTGAAAGATGGCCTTCTACGAATAATCTTTGAGCGTCTCTTGTCATCTGTCGAGAGAAGAGAAAGCAATTTTTAGCAAACTTTAACAATTTATTGTGAACTTCAGGCCCCTTGCTGCGCTCTAATATTCGGCTCGCGTATACTCGGGAGCCTAGACTACCAATCGGCATCGTTTTCTGACCATGCTCAAAATGTTTGGCAGGACCCTTTAAGGTTGAGCCGCTTTGTATAGAAGGTATTCAAAATCCGTAAATTATTACGTTCTGCAAACTGCACAAGAAACTGCCTTCTAGCGTTTCTAGAGCTGGTGCCACATTTCCCAACAGCATAGCCTCCAGCACGTTTCTTGCCTATCTTGGCATTAAAGTCGACCATCAGTACTGTACACTGTATCTTTACCTCACTCAATGCTGATTGTAAACGTCTTCGTAGAAGCGTTCAATGAACTAATCGTGAAGTATTCCTTAATATGCACCTAAGCGTTACAGGTTGCTCTCTTCTGGTGAGTGGTGGAATTCGAAGATCTGATCACCCATCAGTAGACACGAAGGTGCACAAAAAAAGCACGTAAATTTGAACCAATATGGCCGAAGTGGTGTGTATACCACCCCAATAATTACTATAACCCTGGCACGTAAGCCGCCGCCTTCGCGCCTCCAGAACAAAAAAAAAAAAGAAAGCGGTGTTTGAAATAACAAGTATATGCACCAAGCAACTGCACTGTTCCAACGGAGGCAGGTGGAAATGTTGTAGGCCCGTGTACTCAGATTTGGGTGCACGTTAAAGAACCCCAGGTGGTCGAAGTTTCCGGAGCCCTCCACTACGGCGTCTCTCATAATCAAATGGTAGTTTTGGGACGTTCAACCCCACAAATCCATCAATCAACCAACTGCACTGGGGACCTAACAAAAGAAAGTATTCACTGGCGGGCAACGCAGCACGAGTTTTAATATATAATGCATGGTCTGATGCGTTTTCTTTTTTTCTTTCTCCAAGCGACCATGCGTTACGTCGGTTGTAGATTTGAATACAAGACGCTCTTGGCGCAGCAATAAAATTGGCTGACGCTGATGCCAGCCGTCCCGCCTGCCACCTCGAAACGCGATTTGTTGCAGTGTCGAAACAGCGTGTCCGCTTCAACACGGCGTGTCAAACGAGACACGTATATATGCTGCGATATTGCGATACAGCCAAGTCCGCTGAAGCGCGTTCTCACGACGCGTACAAGCACGGCGGGAATTGGTGCACGCGAGTGACTCAGAAGCGAAGAGTGAGCTCTGACGCTGCAAACAAGCTATGCGAAAAAGAAAACATTGGGTAGATAACACTTATTGAAAAAAAAAATGTGAGAAACAAAGAAATCGGCTTCCATGGCGCGCTGTGGACGTGGCTGTGCGGCGAAGGGTGGTATCACCATATTTGATAGACCAATGTGTCCTAGCCTTGAATGATTGAACAATACGTCACATGCTTCTTATACATATGAATATTTCGTGACGTCACTCAGTTTGGCACACTACAGCTTCCGCTTCCCAACAACCGCAAGCTTTTTATTTATTTTTCTTTTTGGCGTAGTACGCTGGCTCGTAAATGCACGTAGAAGTTTGCTTCGCGTATAAATTCTTAACAGTGAGCATTGGAAAGGTTTGTGAATCAACCAGTCAAGGTTGGTTGGTTAGCCACGCCTGAGGCCTCTTGCAAGGAGGTGGCGAAGCCAGCCTATATACAGTCTTGTACAAACCCATAGCGAATCTACCACGTCTACACTGCGGATTGGGGCGTGAGAAAATGAGTGCCATGTGCCATATTGGCCCGGAGCATCTTATGGTTCCGGTTTATGCAACCGAAAACTTCACCGGCAATCCCATGCGATGGCGTGCTTTTCCTCTGTCGTATGGTATCGGGGCGGAACCCCTAGATACGTCCCGAAACCGCGAAAATTCACCATCGGCGTTAAAATCATTATCCCGCCATGGCATAATATATCGGGAAAATTTGCGACGTCATCACGCCGTTACTGTTTTATCGCACCGTTATCAATCAATCAATCTATCTATCTATCTATCTATCTATCTATCTATCTATCTATCTATCTATCTATCTATCTATCTATCTATCTATCTATCTATCTATCTATCTATCTATCTATCTATCTATCTATCTATCTATCTATCTATCTATCTATCTATCTATCTATCTATCTATC
Organism: Rhipicephalus microplus; assembly: GCF_043290135.1. Classification (NCBI taxonomy): domain Eukaryota; kingdom Metazoa; phylum Arthropoda; class Arachnida; order Ixodida; family Ixodidae; genus Rhipicephalus; species Rhipicephalus microplus. The sequence continues at coordinate 222,495,828 of NC_134701.1, read as the reverse complement.
TATCTATCTATCTATCTATCTATCTATCTATCTATCTATCTATCTATCTATCTATCTATCTATCTATCTATCTATCTATCTATCTATCCATCTATCTATCTATCTATCTATCTATCTATCTATCTATCTATCTATCTATCTATCTATCTATCTATCTATCTATCTATCTATTCCGCCGTAACGTCGGTTTAACGTGTAGTTAGTAGCCATCTCCTTTCGTTCGGAACAGCTCTACTTGAAGGCTGATGAAGTGCATTCAGAAAATGTAAGCAAGCGTTCTTGAAAATTAAGCGAACTTTAAACAAACTAAAGGTCATAGGACAAAAACGTCCAAGATTTTTCTAAGCATTCCCTATTTGTCTCAGTAAATTAAGCCCTACGATGGTTGTTTACAATATAAATATAAGAGAACAACTAGCATGCATAAATATTTAGTAAGAAATCAGCCTTGGCGCTGTGGTAATTTATTTCTTTTAATAGACAAGTAAGTCACAGAATAACTTAAGCTATTTAAAAAGAAATTAGCACAAAATAATTCAATTGGACAATAGCGGTTATCTAGCTAGCTTCTTTCTGCCATCATTATCAACCTTCTCGCAAGTGCTCCTGACGTCTCGGTCCGTAAACACGTTGGACGACGAGGCCACTGGAAGTGGCGAAGCAACACCAGACTCCTTGTTATCCACGGCGCACATCATGCTTTTAGGACATCTATACCTTGCTGTCATGAACAGCTAGAGATCATCGCTTCTTTCTGCGAATTTTAGTTTTGTGTTGCACATCCAGCGACTTCATGCTTTCTAGCACATCCGATTGGCTCACAACGGTAGTCGTCCGCGTGCTGTCAGGTCTGTAGGGGGTGACATTTAGTGGAAGTTTCCGGAACATCTGAGCCGAGGTGTAAAGCGTAGCTTCCACAATGGCCACCAGCAAGTCCTGCTTTCCCACTGTCTGCGGACTGGACGCTGCCGCAGCGAAGACTCTACGAAGGCAGGTGCACGCGTACGCAAGACACACGCACAGGCCACGGGCTGGCGATGGATATGGCTCGCTTGCGCAGAGTGATATCGCCACAACGCTCACTCACGTGATGGATCAGGAGATCGGTAATGAACAGTTCGTAAGTGTCATTACCCAACGCCGTGGTCAGGAAGCAGCAATAGGTGCCCACCAAGAAGTAGACGGTAGTGACGTCACTTGGCTGAATCTGTCCAGGAGAAATAGGTAGAACACGAAGAACACAGCTCCAAAAGCGAGGAAAGCCCAGCGAATACGAGTGCTGTCACGAGCCGTGGATGACAGCAGCTGCGTGCAGTAGGCGCAGAAGATGGTCAAGGACGAGACATAAATAGATCACGGCGAACAATGGCTGAAGAGGTCCTCTTGTCGGTGCTTGCTAAGCCACACACATAGTCCACGTCCTGGATTACGATTCGCTCCACCACTGCCTCAGCGGCGTCCGCAGGGAAATAGGTAATTTTGGCGGCCACCTGCATGACGACCTCTCCACTCTTGAGGTTTTGCCGGGAGATGAACCATCACGGCAACTGTGCATAACGAAGTAATGAGGTGCGTGTTTGCAAAGCAGCTGCCGAACATTGCTATAGTGAGAACGAACGCGGTCACTGTGAGGATCCGCTTCCAGCCGATAATGTCTGTGACATAACCGGAATTCCTATAGAAATTTCGGGAAACCTGTCATAAAAACGGCGTTTGCCATGTGCACGAGCCACCGTCAGTCGCAAACCAGGTTACAGATGCTGATGATGGTGATGCGAGTCGTCTGTGGGTTGTAGTACCACTGGCTTCTCGAAGGCGGTGCAGTGACTTCGCTTACCGTCACGCTCTACGGGGACGCCAGTCTTCTTCCATTCTGTGTCTGGCATGTTGACGTCAGGTTGCTTACTACACCTTGGTCTACTTCGCTATAGATGAGCGGGAAGGCGCGCGTGCGGGAGTGCATAACCCACACTCTGATGGTGGCGAAGGACAAGACACCTCTTCAGAAGTTACCAGACACGAACGCGCCAGCGCAGTCAAAGATTTCGGTCGGCTCCAGCTAAGACGCTCCGAGTCGCTGCCTCGAAGCGCGCTGCATGTGCACTCCAGGTGATAAGCTCCTGCTTCTTCAAAGCTTTGAAGATGCTGACATGTCGGTGGACAGCGGACAACGCAGAATCTGGCACAGAGAATGGTGGGGGGGGAGGGCGCTGCGAGCGCTCGATGGTCGCACTCCACATCGCCTCCGTAGATTTTCTGCTATTTCTGCGGACATCTACCCTGGTACCCCTGAAACTTGGGTTTATCGTCACCGCCAAGTTTTCCGCTTCGCCTAGACATCACTTTCGTGCAGGTGGGCCCAGTTTTGACAACTTGAGGGACGTCCTTCACTCCCGGCTACAACGCCGCCTCGCTAGGGGCTCTCAGCACGGCGATGGTGGCCGCTAACGTGGTTATGGGCTATGATTCTACCTCAAGCCAAGGAGATTTCATTCTCCGCAAACACTATGCCATCAGAAGACGAATACCTCGACGACATGGTGAGACTGGGGCAACGCAAGCGAACGAGATCGAAGTCTGCGTCTCAACAACAACGAGACGCCACAGCTGGCCGCCATTCCGCAGCTGTGCAAGGAACGCTGGCGCGCCATCCCTCCGGTGGTGCGCCTACCTTTGCTCCCTCCTCGCAGCCAGCGAAGCAACGCAAGTGGCGTCTGCGTCAGACTCGTCGCCTCTCTCACGATGACTACACCGTAGTAGTGAAACCTCGCGTTCCCTGCGAGCTACGCACATTCGTCTCGGCCGATCGCGTGGGCGATGCCTTCCGCAGCTACCTCGGTGACCAGACCACCATGCAAATTCAAGTGTAACCGATATCTGGTAGCAAAACATCTTGGTCTGTAGCACCACCATTTTGCCTATGGCACAGTGACTCCTCGGGGACTTCAAGCTGAAAGTGGGGGATCAGCAGCTGCCCGTTCGAGGCCACACCAAGGCACCAGGGGATACATGCAAGGGCGTCATCAACATAAACCCTGCTGAAAGCCTGGAGACGATAAAGTCAGAACTGCATTGGCCTCGAGGTGCTATCCTCGCGGTCCGCAAACTCGAAAATTCTGCGGCGGCGGTGGTGGTGACTTTCGCGGGCACGAAGTTACCCCGCTTCCTCTTCTACCACTGCGTGGCGACGTATATCCGCGCCTACAAGAAAACGGTTCCTGTTTGCAACAAGTGCAGTACCATCGGTCATCGACCACCACAGTGTCCTCACCCCGCTCCACCACCATGTGCCAAATCTGCGACCCCCGAACCTGCAGGTCTCAACGCCCACGGCTGCCACCCCAAGTGCCTCCTCTGCCACGGCGCCCACGAGACTGGGACCAGTGGCTGCACGGCAAAATATCGGAAACGCAAGCAGCCCTCAACATCTCCTCGAGGGACCACCTCAACCTCGTCACAACCAGACAGCGGCACCAACCTGCTTCCGTCGGCTCCATCATTCCACGCCGACACTCAGGCATTCCCACCGCTCGACGCACCAGCGGCGGTACCTAAGGTAAGCAGTTGGGCAGGGAATGCTGCTTCTAAGCCTCTCTCCCCCCCTTCTGTCGATCCTCCTTCTCCCAAAATCGTGGCCCTTCACCAGCACGTTGCGGCACTTCAAAGGCAAAATTTTCTTTTAACTAAACAACTCGAACTCTTAAATAAGCAACTTCAACCCCAACAACAGTGTACTGCAAGGCCGTCCGGTATTGCCTCCTCTGTCCAGGCGGCTACGCCAGCTACGTCCGAGCTTAGTCCTCGCGCTAAGTCCACTCCCATTAAACCGCCGGTTCAAGCAGCCATGTGTACTCCAGCACTCAGAACCGGTGCTGCATCTACTCCAGAAGCTCTTGAGGATTCTGGGGCACCTCAGGTTCTCTTGCCCGCTAACCAAACTATCCCCAGCGAGGAGCACGTCCCACGCATAGAGGAACGCCTTACGCGCGTCGAAGCTTCGATTAATCACCTCCTCACCAGCTTCTCTGTCCAACGCATAGTAGTAGAGGTTACTCAGGCTATTCAAGCCTGGGCGATCACTCAGTTTCAACCCAAGGCATCGCGTTCCCGCTCCTGCTCGGTGAGCAGTGAGGGTGCAGCTCCACGGCGTCGTCGTAAGGTGGCTACCACCATCCCGCCGTTGGACAATCCGGCCTCCATGCCCCTCCCTGCCTCTGAGGATTCCGAGCGGAACATGGAGGACCAAATCTAAAACCTAAGACAGTCACGATGGCTACCAACCGTACGCCCCGTTCAAATATTGCGTCTAAATTCGAGATCATACAGTGGAACCCTGCAGGCTTCGGGACCAGGCGAAAGTGTTCACATCTTTCCCTTTTCCTCAGCTCACTTGGCTCTCAGCCGGCCGTCTTGGTGGTCCAAGAACCTGGCCCTGCTCCACCCAATTCTGGATAGTGCTCCTATGTAGGCAGCACCACCACATGCCTTCTCGTGCATAAAGCCTACACGGCGATACAGGTTGACCTCGATCTGGATCTTCCTTATGACTACTGCATGATATCAGTGCTGTCTCAGCGGAGGGGCCAACCATCGATACATATCTTAAACGTGTACTGCCCCCCTCACCTTGCTAGGGCTTCGTTTGCGCAACCCTTCCATCGGGCGCTGCATATAGAGGCCAGACAACCATTGGTGATTGTCGGGTACTTTAATGCCCCCAGCCCTCACTGGGGTTACCACTGCAAGAAGGCCCGGGACAGAGAGCTCAAGGAGCTCATTTCCTCGCTGAGCCTCACGCTTCTTACCGATCCGGCACAACCCACACGTTCCGGCAACTCGGTCACGCGAGACACATGCCCCGACCTCTCCCTCACCCGTCACATCCGCGATGCTACACGGAAAAATTCTGGTGAAAACCTAGGCAGTGATAACTTTTTACTCCGCATTTCGTTCACACCGTGGCAGAAAATGCGCCAACACTGGGGCCAAGCCCGTCTCACCGATTGGACTCGGTTCAGAATGCAACCATTCCCCGCCGTCCTCTCCTCGACCGAATATGTAGCGTGGTCATCATACTCCCTCCATATGAAACAAGCGAACACTCGCACCCTTGTAGCCTCTAGTTTGACTCCTGCAATCAATCCACACCACCTACATCATTGGCACGCTCGCTGCGGGCTATAAGGCGCTGGAAACGCAACAAACTCAATCGGGAACTTTGCGCTCGCATTGAGGCGCTCACTGCACAGGCGGCCGCATACTCTGCACAACTTTCTGATGCTAGCGGGGCAGACACCTGTTCGAAGGTTGCAAACCAGATGAGCTCTAAGAGCGCGTGGCGACTTTCGAAGCCTTCTCAATCCCTCCACCACCAGGGGAGAAACACAACACCAGCTCCGCCATGCTCTGCATGCCTTTTAGGGCACTACGAATCATCTCGCGCGAGAGCTTTGTGACCGCTACATCTGCCGCACAATTGATCCCGCAGGCCCAGAATATACGCATTCAAGCTCCTCTAACACCGACCTCGACGCCCCATACACGCTTTCCGATTTACGATTTGTATTCACGAAAATGCGACGGGGCACGGCCCCTGGACGCGACGGAATCACAGTATCGCTCCTGGCAAATCTTCCCGACCAAGCACACCTCTCGTTACTCCGCCTTATAAATTTGATATGGGACGGCTCTCCGCTTCCAACGGAATGGACCAGATTGGTCGTGGCATTCATACCCAAATCGGCAAAGTCCGTTAGTATCGAGGCACTGAGACCCATCTCACTTACGTCTTGCGCAGGCAAACTCATGGAAACCATGGTTCGCGAACGCCTTTCCGCATACCTGGAGGCTAGGAGGACCTTTGCCAACACGATGTTTGGCTTTCACCCGCATCTGTCGGCGCAGGACGTCCTCCTCAAGCCCCAACACGATATTGTCACGGGGTCGTGACGTGGCCGAAGACAGGAGACTTCGTGTTGGAATTTAACTGTTTATTTGGGCGAACCTGTGCCCCGTAAACGAAAAGTCCAATTACAGCAGTAGTCTTGCACAGATAGCAGTCTCGGACTGATAGCGGCGAACGGAGCGTCGGCCTTCGATCAACAACTGACAAGCGGCGAAGCGCGTCGGCATTTATACTCTTGCCGTCGAATTTTCTAGCGTTATCGCTGGCGCTGGCGTAGGTTCCAGAACAATCTGTACCGTTCGCACAGTGGGCGTGATCTTATCGAAATGATCTACTACAGTCCGGAAGTTTCTCGAAAACTGCAGGCGCGATTTGCGCTGAGAATCGTGTGGTGTTTTGGGACGACAACAAAAACTTGTTAAATGAAACGTGGCAATATCATAGAGCCGACTACTATGCACCATAACGATAAAGCCGTGCTCACTGTCGATCTCCGCGGGGCGTTCGACAACGTCAAACACAGGACTATACTCACTAACCTATCTACCACAAACTGTTGCAGAAGACTTTCATCTACATTCGCGCCTTTTTATCATATCGCACCGCCATCATTCGCCTCAATTCTACCGAACACGGCCCGTACTTTTTAGGCACGCGGGGTACACCTCAAGGGGAAGTCCTGTCTCCTCTGCTTTTTAAGCTTGCGATAATGAACCTCCCCTTTCTTCTAAGCGAGGTCGAGGGAATACAACACGCACTATATGCAGGCGATATCATAATCTGGAGCAACACCGGCTCCTTAGTGCAAATCGAAGAAAGCCTGCAAAAGGCTGCCCTTCTGGTGGACACCTACGCTGGCTCATGCGACCTGGAGTGCTCTCCAGGTAAATCGGCTCTTCTTTCAGTCTCTCTGCTACCGCCGCCTCACATTTTTCTTCCTTCCGGGCCCGCCCCATCAGTTCAAAATATTCGGATTCCTGGTCTTCACCTCACATAGTCCTTGGATCCCAAGGGCACAATAGCAGGCCTCAGACGCACTAGCGAACAGGTGAGCTGCATGATACGGCGGATATCTACCAAGTGCGGTGGCCTCCGCCGGTCTAAGTCCCTCCGATTGGCCCACGCGTTTGTGACCAGTCGCGTCCTCCACGCCTCACCTTACCTTCGCCTGCGTCGTCGACACGAGCACCAGCTGGACGTCCTTCTTCGTTCAGTATACAAATGCACTCTGGACCTACCTATTGCAACCTCCAACAGCCGATTCGCGGCTCTGGTGGTACACAACACCATTGCAGAGATGCGCGAAGCTCATCGCGTTAACCAAATCATTCGACTGTCGCAGACTTGGCCTTAACCCGATATCTGACCAAGACCCTCGGCAGCCGGTACCAGAGATCAGGCGTCAAAAGCTATGGGTGGAACCTCTACCACGTAATATGAACCCCGACATCAATCCTGGCCGTAGACTAGCACGCGCCGCGGTCCTTCATACGCGACACTCCGATCGTCTTGTTGTTTTCTACGTGGACGTCTCGGGTCCCTCCCCTTCGGGTCACTTCACGGCGGCCGTGATTCCAGAGGGCAAACACGTCGATGGCCTCTCCTTTTGAGCAGACACAGTAACGCACGCTGAAGAGGTTGCCATAGTTTTGGCTGCCTCTCACCCTGCCTCACACACCATCCTGACGGACTCGCGCTCGGCCTGTTCTCAGTACCTTCAGGGTTCCATTGCCCCTCTGGCGGCTAGCCTACTACAGGCAGCCTCTTGGCGCTTTAACCTTCATCCCATTCGTATAGTCTGGACCCCAGGCCACTCGGGCCTGCCTGGCGACGAGGCGGCAAATGCCGCTGCCCGCGCTTCTCCTGTCCGGGCCGTTGCCCCTCCATGTACCGAGACGGAATCTGGCAACACCAACCTGACGCGCTTTCGCGAAATTTTGGCTTATTACCGGGCTTCGCGCCGCCTCTACCCGGACCCCGCACGCTTTCTGGAGAAAGCGGACTAACGACTGCTACGCCGCCTGCAGACGAACACCTTTATCAGCCCGGCAGTCGCCAGGCACTTTTTGCCGGAAATCAATGGCACCTGCTCGACCTGTCATGTCCTCGCCGACACATATCACGTCGTGGCATCGTGTCCAGTTAATCCTGTCCCTTTCTCATCCCCTTTCCCTATCCCAACTAGAGAGGCTTGGGAGGAGCACCTGCTCAGCTACTCTACCTTGGCTGCGCAACGCTCCTTGGCGGAGCGCGCACGGGCAGCTTCCAGCTCCCCTGGCGTCCCGGAATAGGGTCTGGCCACTCTAGCACGGCGATGCGCCACGTCGTCACTCTCTAGTAAACTTTTTCTGAAATAAATGTTTTTGCCACCACCACCACCAGACCATCTGACGATCCACTCGATGATGATCATGATGGCCTAAATGCATGGTTCACTCACTCTGCGGTATATGCCAAGAAACAAGTGATTAGATAAGGGGATCCCATATTACTTGTGAATCTAGTGAATTATAAAATATTTAGAAGACATTAAATTTCGCTAATTCACCCAGTGGCCGTTTCTTCTTCTGCTTCGTCATCCTCGAATCTTGCACGCTGGCTCAAGCTACTGTTTCCTTAATTTTTTTTTTGCGGAAAGACTGCTGTTCGGCATAATAAGCGTAAGTTTGTTTGTCCCTTTTTTATCCTGGCGCAACCCACTATAGGAGATCGGCCCTGAAACGAACGGTATCTTGCTATTTAAAAGGAAGTGTTTATAATTTCGAAATGTTGAGTTTTTAATGAATATGCTTGATTTTGATATTTTTTAACGATGGGCTTAGCATTCTATTCTTCTCGTCTCCCGAAGGAAATCACAAACGGCTTCGCAAATGCTCTTGTGGTTAAAACCCAGCATGGTAGCCCCAAAGAAAAGAAGAACCGGAAGAAATAAATTTAATCTCAACCTTCGAAGCGGTTCGTCTAGAAGTCTTTTCCTCTGATTGGTCAATAATCGACCCGTTAGAAAGAAATGATCAAGAGATTCACACTCATTGCAATGGAGGCATAAAGGTGACTGTACTAGACCAGACCTGTGTAGGTAAAAATTCAGTGGGGGGACTCGGCATCGTATTTTGGTAACTGCGATCTCGGTCCTTCAGGAGGAACTCCATCGATTGTTCCAACGATAATTGAGCTAAGGGAACTCAGAAAGTGACATCGCAGACTTTGCGAAGTTATCAGATACGGCGAATTTTTCAAAAGGTGCGATAGTTACAAACGCCAACGTCGGCAAAATAGACATTATCGGACCATTACATGAAAAAAGTGCCAGTGCATCCACTTGTTAATTTAGAGGAATGCCTTTGTGTCCAGGTACCCATACCAAGCGAATAATACGTATATGTCTTGGAATGGGGGAATGAAATATTTATAAAGAGTTTGAAAAGTTTGATGCAGTTAAAGAGGAACGGACGGATAGGCTGTCTGTCAGAATGACGGCTTCTGATAATGATAGGGGTAATTTCCGTAGAGCTAATATAATGGCAAGTAATTCCGCATGATAAGTAGGAGTAAAGCCCGGTAATCGAATTAAAAAAGACCAATCTAAATATAATGATGCAATTCCCACTTCTGCCTTTTCTTCACTAACTGATGCGTCAGTTGCTATCACTGATTTGGGTGCACGTTAAAGAACCCCAGGTGGTCAAAATTTTCGGAGCCCTCCACTACGGCGTCTCTCATAATCAAATGGTTTTGGGACGTTAAACCCCACAAATCAATCAATCAATCAATCAATCAATCAATCAGTTGCTATCACTGCAGCCGTTTCTAATCTAGATAAATGGTCCTCCAAAATGCAATATAAGTATCTACTGGGTAAATGTTCGCAATTCTTTGGAAATATGTCATCAAATTCTATTCGACCTGTTTGTACAGATGTGCTTATGATTAATATCTCACGGAGCTGCACTTGTAATGTTTCCAATTGTGTCTGTGCGAAAATGACTCGGGGAAACCGTAATCTTGGCCACTGAAGGCCGAAAAATTTCGTCGGATGTTCAAGAAAAATTTATTTCGATCTCCTCAATGGCAATGCATAGACTTTTAGAAATGTACGCTCGGTTAGGATGTTAAACCGAGTACGAAGAGAAGGCAGGCGTGCTTCTTTTTACAAAATAGTATTTGATACAAATTTTGGAAGTCCAAGACATAATCGTAATTATTTTCGTTCTTAAAGAACCAGTGGTCGTAGTTTGTATGCAGGTGCACCAGAACACAAGACACAGCCGAACTCTAATATCGGGCGAATATACATTCAGTCAATCATGATGAGAACATCACGGCGTAAACCTGCACGTTTGCTGCTGAGTCTACAAAGCATCTCCAGCGCACGAATTCCTTTGGGAGGCATGTTTTCTATATGTAGACTCCTATTAAGTTTTTCAGCATTAGTGATCCCTAAATACTTAACAGATTCTACCTGCGGGATAACGTCTTGCCGGTACTGCAAAATGATATGGACCGGAACACTCAGAGGAAAAACTACCGTCTCGCTGTTTTTGACATTCAGTGATGAATTGATTTTTTTATAACCACGTTTCTAGAGCGTTCATATAGGTCGGCAGACTTCGATAAAGTGAATGTATACCTGCAGCTGTAGCAAAAAACGCGATATCGTCAGCATATACATACACTTGCACGTTCATCTGTACAAGAATAGGTAATAGTAGATATTAAATAACAGTGGCGATAACAATGATCCTTGTGGGAGACCTTTAGTTTGTTTGTGCTTTAGAGACGACAAACCAGATTGAGAACAGTAAAATTTCCTGTCGTTTAGGAAGGAGTCTACCCATGCTACAAAGTATTGTGGTAACCCTGTGTTTTCAAGTGAATTTATTAGTTTTGAATGTTCCACGCTGTCATAAGGTTTTGTCATGTCTAGGGTTACTAAAGCGGCATATTGTTTCTTATAACGGGCAAGTTGTATTATACTTTCTAAATCGACATGGGCACACCAAATTGAGCAACCACGCCAGAAGCCAATTCGGCATGGGCTCAAGACCATGTTTTCATTCAACCAATTATCTATCCTAATGCGTAAGATCCCTTGAATTAGTTTTACCAGATTAGATGTAAGTGCTATATAGGCCTGATGTTATTATCGTAAACCCAGCACCTTGTTTTTTAATAAAGGAATTATCTTAGCGATTCTTCAATGAGGTGGAATCCATGAGCCGGGGCCTCCTGCTGTCGCGTTTCAGCTCGAGGGGACCGTAGTCATCTGGTCCTGAACTCCTGCTCAGGACCTGCGGACTTCAGTGCCGACAGTTGAGCTACAGCCGTCGGGTTACGGGCCCGAGTTCTGTGCCCAGCTGCCTCGTCAGGTCGACCCTGGTTCTTCAACGCGTCACCAGCAGCCAGCCCGTGTCCTCTCCTAAAGCTGGAGCCACCACGTTCGGGTTTTTTAGACATTGTTTAGCCGTCAACGAGTTGGTGAGATCGAACTGATATATTGTGCTACTGCACCACTCGCTCGTGTTCGAACTGAATAGCTGGGTTTAGTTAGGTGACTTGTGCATTGCTTGTCACTCCGAGTGCTTTGGAGCGTGTAGTGAACTTTTTATTCACTGTTTTGGTTTTGTGGGGGATTTTCCTGTTTTACTTTTTTATTAAACTTTTGTGTAAGTTTTGTTGTTACAAAGGGCTTCGTCTTTCGTTAAGACTCTCGGAGGTTCAAACCTTGAGAGCTCTTAACATAAAAAAATTGCCAGATCCCACGTACAGTGGGAATCGATGATATACGAAGCATGAATCAGTAATTTTGATATGTCACTTCAAAATCAGCACTACGTTATGAAGTGGAGGTAAATGATGCCGTACATGACGTGTCGTGATTATCATATTTGGATGTGTCGTTTCCATTCGTCATCGATTCATATCACGTGATACCAAATTTAGTATATGTGGAGCTAACGAAACAGCCGCGAGCACGCTGTGAGTGTGGTATGTTGTCTTGTTCTTACATGACACGCGTGTCAGGATTATCATGCTTGCGGCAGTCATATAATTCGTCATCTATAGACGTCATGTAACGCTAAATTTGGTGTATGTGGAGCTAGCAAAACGGCCGCGACTGCATTATGAAGGGCCCAATTTACTCCTATGTAGCGTTAACGCGCGCGCACGCTGGGCACAGCGACGATACGTTAGCAAAACGCGAGCACTCTAGTATGACGCCAGGCACGACCAGCGTCCGTCGGCGCGGCCCGACGGCAACAGCGCGAAATGCGACATGCTGCATTTTGGGCCGATGCGTTACCCAGACAACACTGCGTCTCCCACTTTTAATGACTGAGGGACGCCGAACGCGCTGAAACGCGCATGCGTCAAGGCAACGCAGCGCGGCGCGCGCCAGCGAGTATATGGCAGGACCGGCTCCTGGCGTGGCAACGCTGGCGCGACGTAACGAAATGAACCCCGGCGAGCACGCGCATCGCGTCGCTTTGAAATGTATTGGCGCCTTGACTGTGGAATGTAGTCATGTTCCCACATGGAGCGCATCTCATGATTATTATGTTTGCACCAGTCACATACCTTCGTCATCCATTGGCGGCATGTAATATAAAATTTGGCGTATGTGAAGCTAGCGAAACGGCCGCGAGCGCATTATCAGTGTTGCATGTAGTCATGGTGTTACATGATATGCTAGTCATGATTATCGTGTTTGGAGTTGTCATTTACCTAGGTCGTCCGTTCGCGTCACGTAATACCGAGTTTGGTACATCTGAAACTATTGAAACGGCCGCGAGCGCATAATGAGTGTAGCATGTAGTCATGTAGTTACATGACACGCATCTCATGTTTATCCTGTTTGCACCAGTATCATACTTTCGTCATCGTTTTATGTCCCGTAATACCATATTTGGTATAAGTGAAGCTAGCAAAATGGTTCCCAGCACATCATGAGCGTTGCATGTAGTCATGTTGTTAATGACACGCAATTCATGTTTATCATGTTTGCACTAGTATCATACCTTCGTCATCCATTCACGTCCCGTAATACCAAGTTTGGTATAAATGAAGCTAACAAAACGGCCACCAGCGCATCATGAGCGTGGCATGTAGTGATGTTGCTACATTACACGCATCTCATGATTATCATGTTTCCACCCGTCACATACCTTCGTCATACATTCATGTACTGTAATACCGAATTTGATATATGTTACGCTAGCGAAACGGCCACGAGCGCATCATGAGCGTGGCATGTAGTCAAGTTGTTACATGACACACGTGTCGTGATTTTCATGTTAGGGTAGGTCGCTTGTGTTCGCCATGCAATCATGCCATACCATACGAGCTTTGCAACATGCCATGTGAATGAAACCACCGCAAGAGCTGCAGGACTATGAAGTGTAAATCATGACATTCATGACATACATGTCTTGATTTTCATGTTATGACTAGTCAAATATGTTCTTCATACACTCATGTTATGCCATACCAAGTTCGGTATCGATACCATTTTCGAAATGGCCCGGAGAGCTAAAAGTCGTAGGCGGCTAGATAGATAGATAGATAGATAGATAGATAGATAGATAGATAGATAGATAGATAGATAGATAAATAGATAGATAGATAGATAGATAGATAGCTAGATACGCTCAGGGTCGCCAAAGTTCGCTAAGAAATGCTTCGTATTTAAAAAGAACCTTGCATCATACATACAAAATAACAACAGAGGCTCAACACATATAAACAAACCAGTTACACTCGTACAGAAAGTTTAGCGAGAATCGGGGGAAAGGTCATTTTATCCACCTTACCGCGAGATAATCAGAGGGAATTCCTACGCCTGCCTTTTCATTGTTCACAGAAGCATCTGAGGCTATTACATTATTTGTTTCTGTTTGTACCAGGTAATGTTTTATAGTATTGTTAAAGACTTAAGAGATTGCAACTCAGATTTTGGGGGATGATTTCAACATACTCTATACTAATGTTGGGGATTGAGGAATTAGTGATCCCCCCACCCACCAGCTTCTAATCATTCTTCTTTTTGTTCTCCTGTAATAAACAATTTTGCATTACATTTTTTTCTGTGATTTTCAAAGAGTCAGCTCCACTACACAAGCTAAATGTAAAGTGGTAGAACACGTTGCAAAAACGTCGTTCAAGTAAAGTGATAGTGAGAAGAGAGTTGTTTCTCTAGACATGATGATCTACTGTAGGAACACCTTGGTGAAGTTTTGTCATGTGCATAAATTTTCTTTGTTTGATTACTAGTGTTTCGTGACCTTTTAGGGGCGAAGGGAATGTTTATTGGCGAGTACCTCTTTGTTTGGTTACATCAATCGAGGTCACCTGGACATCTCGAAACTCATATCTATACTAGCAGAGTGCCCATTTGAGGGGCAATTAAACGGTGAAAGAGACTGTGCCAGAAGGCTCTCGCGACATGATTATACACTGTTATCAATGTGCATGATTGAACTTTTGAAAATGAAAAGATAGACGAGTGGAGATCCAGTGACCACAAACTGCGCCGAAAAAGGCGCTCGCGACATCATTATACAAAGTTATAATATATCATTACAGAATACAGCAAAAAAATAACAATAATAATTCAGGGAGCAGAAGTCTGTGTGTTAGAAGGGGGAGACCGGGGTTCGTAGCCTGCCCTGCCGCATCAAAAAGAACCGTGTGTGCCAGCGGCGCAGAAACTTCTCCTCGCCGCTGCTCTCAAGTTGTTCCGAGAGATGTCGCCAAACCATCTCTCGGACGCGGGACACCGTTGGGTAAGCCGCACTCGTGGGTGTCCGCCTCGCCTCTGCTAGGCAGCGGCGTTTCCAGATGGTGAGCAAGGTACACATCACTACTAACTTGGCGAACGCGCCCTTGTTCCTGTTCAGCGCCGGAGGGGGACGGATTTTGAAGTCCCTTGCTACAAGTCGCCATACGGGCTTGACCGCGGGGCACTCCGTGAGGGCGTGCGCCTGCGTTTCGTCGGCTCGACAGTTAGGGCAGCGCGGCGAGGGAACTATACCGAACCTGTGAAGCCGCTGACGGGTTGGTAAGACCCCCCAGTTTTTTCGCCATGCAAAGTCCTGCGCTGATCGGGGTGTTTCCCGCGCATTCTTGGAGGCCTTCTTTTTCCACTTACGGGACATCAGTAGCTCGTCGTCGCTTATCTGGTGTAGCGCGACGTCCTCCGCGATTCGGGCCGGTGGGGCGTCGTCGACGTCACAGTCAGGAGCCTCCCTCTGGAGCATCCGCATCGTGCTGGCGGCTGCCTTGTAAAACGGCGAGGGCGCCTCCGCGAGGGGGCCAAGTGGTCGGTCGGCCTCAAGGAAGGCCGCGCTTGTGCTGCTCCAATAGCGCATAAGACCTCTCCCCACATAATCACTGGAGCGAAAGAGGGCTCTAGCCGTTTTTAGAGCAAGAATTTTGCTTACTGTCAGTGCGTGAGTGAGGCCGAGGCCCCCCTCACTCACTGGGAGCTGCAGGAGTGTGCGTCGCACGGGCGCTGGCTTGTTCTTCCATAAAAAAGACCCGAGCATTTTTTACAACTGTGTGGCCGTTTTGGTGGGCATGACTGCCACCCTGCTCGCATAGTAGGCAAAGGCGCAGATGGTGGTTTTCGCGGACACAGCCTTCTCACGAAGTGTGAGGTCTTTGGAGCTGAGATTGGTAATCGCCGCCCGTGCTCGTTCCAGCGCCCGCTGCCACGTTGTCTCTGCGACGCCGGCACAGCAGAAGTAGATGCCCAGCACCTTAACAGCTTCGACGACTTGGAGATCGCCGAGGGCTCCGCGAGGAAACTTGCCAAACAGGAGTGCCTTGCCCTTTTGCCGGTTCAGTTCCGCGCCCGAGAGCTCCGCATATGATGCGAATACCATCCGGAACTTCTGGAGACTTGCTGGGTCTCTAACGAACAAAGAAACGTCATCCGCATACGCCAATACTTTGATCTCCTCCTCACCAGTCAGGGGAAAGCCTCTAATCTGCTCGTTTAGCGCCAAGTTTCTTATGAATGGTTCGAGTGAGAGAATGAAGAGGGTGGGCCCTAGCGGGCACCCCTGCCGGATCCCTCTCTCGTAGGCAAATTTGTCAGTTGGAGTGCCGTTCACAATGACGTGACACGTCAAGTCGCTGTATAAAGCAGAGATTGTGTCAACAAAGCTTGCCGGAAACCCAAAGTGGCCTAAAACTTGGAGCATGTATTGGTGGCTGACCCGGTCGAAGGCCTTCGCCTGATCCAGGGAAACGAAGGCGCCCGACAGGGACTTCGCTGTCATGTACTCGAAGACATCCCTTGTTACAGTCAGGTTCGCGAAGATAGAGCGGCCTGGAACCGCGCAAGCCTGCTGTGGGGAGATGAAGGTTGGCAGGAGGATCTTCAATCGTGTGTTCAGCAAAGAAGCTACAATCTTGTAGTCGACGTTTAGCAAAGAGATGGGCCGCCACGCCGACGGCTCCTCCTGTGGAGCTCCTTCTTTCAGGAGGAGTGCAATCTTTTCTTCTCCAAATGACTTAGGCTTAGCTTTGCGCGTGACCACCATGTTGACAATTTCTGTGAGAGGGCGCTCGATAACATCAAAAAAGGTGGCATAAAAGTAGGCGGTTAGGCCGTCTGTGCCAGGGTCAGAGTTGGGGCGCATGCTCCTGATGGCGGTGAGTACTTCCTCGACGAGTACCGCGCTGTCAAGTAGCGCGGCATCCTCCTCGCTTACGCGGATGAGATTCTGGCAGAGCTCTTCCGTGAGACGCACGTCACCCGGTCCACGGCTGGGTTCTGTGCTCCGGAATGCGGCCTCGTAGTAGTCTCTAAGGATCTCGGCGATCTCGTCAGGATCGGTTTTGACTGAGCTGTCTGGGCGTTTCAAACGAGAGATGCACACACTGCCGTTCCCGTGTTCTTATGATTCTCATCCCCTAGGCTGGGTGTCTCGGCCCACCCGGCGGGTGGTCTAGCGGCTCGCTGTTGCAAAAGTCGGGTATATTCGGCTTCCAGCGTGGTCAGGTAATTCTGCATGCATAGCGTAAGTGTCTCGGCCCCTTTGACGATTCGGATTCTACGTAACATCTCGTTGATCCTGGCTGTGATACGCCGCTTTCTCTCTCTGCCTTCGTCTTGTAATATTGCCTTCCACTCGATTTTTAATGCGTCCCAGGCGCATGGGGTCATACTCGGTGCAGTCGCCACAGATGCGCGCAGTCGGTTTCTAATGCGTTCGACGCTTTCCTGATCTTGTAACAAAGCTGCGTCGAGGCGCCATCCTTGGTCGGTTCTGCGGTCTCCGGGGGAACCGCTCAAGGTGGTGGCGAGCGGTAGGTGATCGGATTTTCTTGCCAGATCGACGGGGGGGGGGGGGGGGGGAGAGGACCTCGCACGCAACCACTGAGGAAAGGAGGAAGTCGGGCAGGTAGGTGCGGTCCAATCTGCTCGCCGATAGCTGCGAGATGCGTGTCGGGACGAAGAGATCGCCACGCGTGTATAGCCAGGCGTCTGTCAGGCTGAGGTTCATCAAGAGCTTCCTGAGTTCTCTGGCGTGATAAGCGGACCCGCCTTGGCCCGGCCCCCTCACGTCCCGCTGGGAGTCGATGACGCAGTTGAAATCGCCCAGTAGAACGTGCGGGCGCGGCTCCGTGAGGTATGGGCGTAGCGCTTGAAAAAAGGAGTTGGTGTCGGACCTCTTAGCCGGTGCGTAAATATTCACGAAGTGGCACCGCTTCCCGTTCACGAAAAGGTCTAATAGAAGTATTCTACCATTCACGCCGAAGGTGCAAAACGCCTTGTGGCGGAAGCGGCCTGAAACAAAGATGGCCCCAACGCCGCAGGCCCTCGCGTTCGTCAGCGAGAAAAAGGCGTCAACCTGAAACTCCCTCTTGAAGACGGCAACGTCGAGCGGCGACCGGAAGTTTGACTCCTGTATGAATAGGACGTCGATCCCTTGAGCTTGAGCAAACGCTAGGACGGCCTCCTGTTTTGCTCTGTCCCGAAAGCCCCTGACGTTCCAAGAGGCAATCTTAAGATGAGGCATAACCTAATAATGATGGTGCTGAGATTGAGAAAGTGGTTCGTGGTGAGATGGCAACAGGGCGCAAGAGCTGAGAAGCGCATGCCTTAATGGAGGGGCAAGACGCCTTGTACAACCTCAACTGGGAGTCGCAGAGTGTAGCGCGGGAGGGAACGACCGAATGAAGCGAGAGCGGGCAGAGCAGACCGGGGGGGGGGCGAAGCCGCCGGAGCGAGCATACGCGCCGTAGTGCCCGTCCCGCGTCGGGATGGCTCATCAGCCAAGTGTGAATGAAATGATGCGAAAGAGCAGGCCGCGCCTGTAAGGGGGGGAGGTGGCGAAGCCCGGAAGGGAACGACTGAGAGGAGCGGGTGTGAACAGAGTAGACAGGTGGTCTGCGAAGCCGACGGAGCGAGGAGACGCGTTGCGGCGTTTGTTGGCGTCTCTGGGCGTGGGCGGACCCATTTGCCCCGGGAGACGCGTGTTGCGTTTGTCAGCGTCTCAGGGCGGGGGGGGTGGTTCACCCTTGCCCCCTTCATCTTCCTCGAGCTTCAGGGCCTTCGCGTGCGGTGGAGCGTCGCTGTCGCTGCTTTGAGCAAGGGGCCCGGGTCGGCGCTGCCGTGCGTCCCTGTTGGCGCCCGCTTCCCCGGCCGGCTCCCGCCTGTCGACGCGTCTCCGTGAGCGCGAGCGTGATCTCTGCTCAAGGCCTGTGGCTCTCTGTCCCGGTCTCACGTCCGACTTCCGGCTTAGTCGTGCCGGGTGGGGTGCAGGGGAAGATGACGGGGTCCGTCTGTCTTCCTCACCACATTCGGGTGGGACGTAGTGTCCTTCCCTCCATATGGGGGGATCGACTCTGGCGGCGTCTTGGACACAGGCCTCCAGGTCCTGGGTGGTCACGGGGGCCAAGACGTTGGCGGGTGCATCGGTGGGAGAGGTGTGACTGACTCGTGACTCGTTGATGGCAACGGCCACTTCGCCTGCGGGTGATGGAATCGGGCCGTCGTCCTGACCTGACCCGAGTGCGGTGGGCAGAGGAGGTGGCGATTGCGCTGAGCCCGCCTCGTTGTCACTCGACTCGGTTTCGGTTGACGTGGTGGTGGTGTCGTCCACCCTCACTGCCCCCCCGTTGGCAGGCGAGGCTTCAGTGTCGCTACTTGTGAGCGCGCCTGTGTCAGACTCACGGTCTCCCGAAACGGACGCCCCCTCTAATTTGCGGGGTGCGGGCCTGGGTGTAAGAACCTGCAGACGCGGTGAAATGGCAGCCTTGGCGGAGGCGGGTCTGCTTGGCTGGTGGTGAGGCGCAGCGGTTTCGGAAAGCGAGGGGAAGCCGCGGGCGGCAGAAGCGTACGAACGCTTACGGAAGCACTCACGCGTTCCGTGGTGTCCCCCGCAGCGTTTGCAATCGGCTGAACAGCCCTCAGTGTCATGACCGAATGTGCTGCATCGTTTACAGTACGCCGCGGTGCACGCGGTCGCCATGTGCCCGACCTCGCCGCAGCGGGCGCACACCCGACGCATGCCTCTGTATTCGCACATTACTTTGTGCCCCGCAATCGTCAAGAAGTTCGGGACAGGGCGACACATCTCAATTTTAACGAGGCGCACCCCGTTCAACTTGGTCTGGCGAGTGGCTAAGGTGGCGAACGAAATGCCCTTCACCTTACCGAACTGGGCCAAGGCATTACCGAGGGTTTCGTCCGGCAGAAAACCGGGGTAACGGTAGACGTTTACATACGTTACCGGCGGCCCGACGGCCTCTACCGGCACGTTCACTCCGTTAACCCTAAAGCCCTCTGCAACCATAAGCTTCGTCGCCTGACTAGCATTGCGGGTGCAAACAAGAAATTTTGAACCCCCCATATGTTGGAGCATATATACACTATCATCTCCAGCTGTTTCCTCTACTGCGTCTATTAGATCGTCCACAGAAACGTCGCCTTCGGGCGCTGAGAACATAAAACAATTCTCCCTCAACGGGAGTTCAAATGGCGTGGCCATACTTGTAAGTGGAATCCGCAAGTCGCCGGGTCGGGCGAGGCTTGAGGACGACTCGTTACGTGCAGGCGAGCTGCACACTGGTAGAACGCGGCTCAGCCGAGGCGAGGGCCGCGCAGGACTAGGTGGTGGCCGGTGGACCGCAGGGGGGCTCCGGGACGGCAGGCGTGGGCCGGGGACCTTGCACCACCAGGCATTGGGCGAGCGGGCACCAGGCAGGAGCCGGGAGCCCGAGGCAGCAGGCGTGCGCGCGAAGCGGCGAAGCCACAGGAACGACCGCTGGGACGGACTTCACAGGAACGGGGGGCCGACGCCAACGTGACGTGACCCCAGGTCTCGCAGGGAGGCTTTAGGGGCGAAGCTCCTTAAAGAGGCACCCGTTCGTCCCTCGTAGTCGTAGTCATAGTGTGTAAGAAGCATTACATTTTGACCTGCAAGGTGGTGCCGGTGGGAAATTCCTCCTGTGCTTTGTTGAACAATAAAAAGTTCGCGGCGTGCGCGTTACTTAAAAGCCAAATGCTCCTGTCTCTTATTCCCCATTAGCAGCCATTGGCATGCTCCAGTAGGAAACGTTAGTAGAAGTAGAAGTGTTAAAAGCTGACTTCTGCTGTCTCTCATTCCCAGTAGCAGCCATTGTTTACTTCCAAGGTAGCGCCTGGTGAGATTTCTCCTGTGCGTGATTAAAAAATAATTTTTTTTGTTCAAAACGCCGTCGATTGACGAAATAAACTAACGAAAGACGCCAGATGTTTTCTGAAAGTAAAGCGAAAATACGCAATATGTTTCTAAAGCAAAACAAAAAGAAGACGCCAGCTGCTTAACGAAAGACGCCAGGTGTTTTCTAAAGCAATGGTTTTATAATCAAAATCATATCGATACAGGTTTGTAGTTGCCGATGCTCGTTGCCGTCGGTGCGTGCTCGTATGGACAAGGACGCCGAAAGGCGGGCGCGCAGAACCGTGGCGGCGCGCGCTCGCAGACAGGACCCTGATGTGAGAGCACGCGAGACAGAAGCGCGCCGGGAAGCTGTGCGACATGGCCGCCAAGATCCTGCTGTACGGGAACAAGAAGCCACACCAGCAAGGCAGCGTCGGCAAGATCCCGCCGTACGTGAACAAGAAGCTGCAGCGGCACGTCAGCGTCGGCAAGATCCTTCCGTACGGGAACGAGAGGCCGAGGCAGCACGTCAACGTCGCGAGGCAGATCTTGAAAATGTTCGACATTGGGAAGCGGCGAGGAAGCGCGCATATCGCCAGGCGAGTCAACGGAAGAAAATTTCACGGTATTACTTCCAGGAGCTTCGCCCAATCTCATCATCATTAACCTCATGAATCTGCCGTTAATTTTTTTGTTATGTGAACATTTGTTTGCATTAAATGCTGGTACCAAGCGAGCGAGTGAGCGAGCGAGTGAGTATTCATACATATGCCTTTTTTAGTTTGTCGACTACTCTACGATGAGAGCTACTAAGCAAGAGCAGAGCATTAGCTACACCCACGTAGCGGTATTTACCTAATATATTATTTGAGACTGTTGTTCTACCTATAGACCTGAAACAGCGAGATGAGAAAATATGGAAGTTGACTGCACAACAATATTTTACTTAATTGGTCGGTGCAAACTTGGTTGAGTTATATTCAATATGGGGTCAAAAATAAGACAGAAGAATGCTTCGTTTGGTCTCATGGTTAGCACTGGCACAAGCAACGGTCGCTGGGAACCAGCAGCAAAAGCAACGACTCAGAAGGTATAGAAAAAACACGTCAGTACCTGTGTAACAGTTCGTGCGCATCATTAAATCATTATTATTTAAATCAGCGGTGCACCACCATTAGTTCATTTATAATCGCAGTGGTTCTCTTATTGCTATTTTCTAGCGTTAAAAATTGCAGGAGCATATGTTTTGGTCTTGAATTTTATTAATGTTACATGTTCGTGAAACCATATATAAGTAAAATACTAATCAAATAATTGCTGCTTTCTCTCCGTCGTGCATAAACCACTCGACTGCGCATCAGCCGAGTATTCTTCGAAAACTGTCCCTCCATATTTTACATGGCTTTGGTCTGTCTATGTCATTTAGTTCACCCGTTAACGTACCTCTAATGGCACTCTCGACATAGTGCGTTAGATAATTATTTCGTTTCGAGATTTTCAGGTGTGTTTAGCAGTGGCTGCACGGATATTAGCACTCACGTGAGTTTACACTTTACCTCGCTTATGATTATTACATTAACTGTGGTCGTCATAGGCTTTCGAAATATAATTGATGCAAGCTTTAGTTCACATGTTGTTTGGCTAATAAATAGCAGAACGTAGTTGGGGCCATAAAATGAAGAAACATAAGGAAAACCCATTTGTAGACGCTACTGCGCTCCGTCGAAAATCGCACATAATGGGCACACACATTTAACTTGCAGTTTTTATTTTTTCGCGCATTGGACTTTAAAGATAACGGTAGTTATATTTAACATCAATCGCATTGCCAGCATATCTCTGCTACACAAAATATACCACAGCTCACTCAATGAGACTCCTTACCATTCACCACCAGCTCGTGCATCTCTTCGTACGAGCCATTCCTCAAGTGTACCTCGTCATCAAACCCACACTGTCACTTTCTTGTCTTCTTCGTTTCCCACGCACCATTGTAGACTGGAAAGGCCTTCCATACGTCATCGTTACCATCACCAACTCAGAAGCTTTAATTGAAGCAGCAAGAGCTCATTTTTGATCCTGAACGGTCAAGTGTCATGCATTGTACTCTCACCCATTATGTAATGCCCCCTTCATGGGACCTTTAAGGAAATAAAGTGAAAGTGAAAGAAAGTACTAAAGGGGGCACTGCAGCAGGTTGACAAGATCACATGGTATCCCATAGTTTATACAAATCACACGGTGCTTACCTTTTCACAAAGAACATTTGTTCATGTCATTCGTTGTTCGAAGGTCGTTTAGACGTGAGTTCACAGATGATTATTCGTTTTTGAACATTATGTTTTTTACATAATGGAGACATGGTACCGTATCAACGGGTATAACTATACATATGTCGGTTCTTATATGACGGGGAGCTGAAGAGGGGAATAACACACATGCAGACGCACACACACACACACACACACACACACACACACACACATGCGCGCACACACACACACACATGCACATGCGTGCGCACACACACACACATGCGCGCACACACACACACGCACATGCGTGCGCGCACACACACACACATGCACACACACACACACATGCGCACACACACACACATGCGCACACACACACACATGCGCGCGCACACACACACACATGCACACACACACACACACACACACACCCACATGCACACACACACACACATGCACACGCACACACACACACACATGCGCGCGCACACACACACACACATGCACACGCACACACACACACACATACACACACATGCACACGCACACACACATGCACACGCACACACACACATGCGCGCGCACACACACACACATGCGCGCACACACACACACACACACACACACACACACACGCACACACACACACACACACATGCGCACACACACACACGAAGACGAAGAAAGAGAAGAGGCTTGACGCACACAGGCTCCACTCTTTTGCTGCAAAAGGTGAGCTATTCTGTCTTCCGGCTCTCTGAATTTATTCAGGGGTTGCTTTCGAACACCTTGGGATTCCGTTCGACACCGACTCGAGGCTCTCTCAGTGGCCATTCGGCCGCAATTACCAGTCGTACTATAGGCCACCGGCTGCCAGTTCCAACTAGGCTGGCTCATACCCGCTCGGCTATGTCTGAGCCAGAGGCCGTTTCTGTACAGCCTCTAATGGCAGGCAGTCACCCTGGTCCGGGGGATTCGCCTCGATCGAATGGTTCGACATTTTCGCCGGACGGGGACAGGGCACTGCTCGTTGTAGATTTGCAGAATGCGCCAGTTACTTTCGTTCCCGCAATCCCCGACGTTCCCGACATCCAGTTGCCCGCTGCAGTGGGTGAGGCACAAAATGCAAGGCTGCCTGCCGAAAGTGGTCAAATGACGCAAGCTTCTTTTCATCGCGTGATCGCACACCAGAAACAGATCCACGATATTTTATTCGATGCCTCATGTAAGGTACCCAATACCCATAGGTCCCAGATCATTGGTTTGCTCCGACAAATTGTACAGGAGTGTGCTGATATCCGAGCAATTGCAGAAAACCAGGCTGGGCAAATGGACGAACTTCGTCACCAGTTGAACCTGTCGAGACATTCGGCTTCTCTCGGTGCGGCACTCTCGGCTCCTCGGCCTGTCCAAACGGCCGTGACTTATGCGGCGGCAGCCACGCGGAGCACGGTGCGTCCTACCGCGGTCCCGCCCGTTTGGCCTGAGACTTGTTCTCACCCTGTACTGCCATCGCACTGGTCTGAAATCGCTGACCAACACACAACGCACACCACCAGGCGAGAGCATGAACATATTATGTTTCTAACCCCACTCATTCCGTCTACCAATCCTGCCAATGAGGTCACGAAGATTATTAAGTCAAAAATTGACCCTATTAGGGAAAACATTGGTGAACTGACTATCAGAAAGACACGGCATGGATTAACAATATTAACAAACGACCATAATGCTATTACTAGGTTAAAAAAATGCCCTTGAAAAGAACACAATCACAAGCATGTCATTGTCAGTCCGATTGCCCCAAAAGCGAAAACCTCGCGTCAAACTCACTGGTGTAGACTCCGATGTTCCAGCCGCCAACATCATCTCACAGCTAAACATGCGCAATCCGAACCTACATTTAGACCCGACCACATGCCGAGTGGCAGTATCATACAAAGAGCGATCGGGCAACTTCACACATGTGCTCGAAGTGGATCCTTCCACCTGTCGCTCACTGCTTGCTCAGGAACGAGTTCTTCTCGGTTGGACAGCATGTAGCGTGAGTAGGGACTTTCATGTGCCATTGTGCACATATTGTGCAACGTACGGCCATACAAGAAAGTCCTGTCCTGTCGCCAACAAACCTGACAAAGTGGTGTGTACGAAGTGCACGGGTACACATCTTGGCGAAGCATGCACTCTTAGAATGAACGATCCAGGAATTGTTTGCAACGAATGCCAAAAGGTCGCAAGACCTAGTTCTCATCCAACTGGACACGAAATGTGTCCTATATTACGAGAACGTGTCGCCCGCATGAGGGCCAGAACAGACTATGGATAATCCAGGAGGCATGTACATCAAAGAAGGACGCAGCGGCCTCTATAACGTGCAGTGTTATTTACGGTTTCCTGCATTAGTGCCCGCATCCTTTTCGACTCATTTATATGGACCACATGGAGGTCGCTGCTTTTGCCGCTATTCTTCTAATTACGGCATATTCATACACGAAATTAAACCATATGACAAACACTTACAAGTAACTACACATTCCACAAAATTACACGATATTTATTTCCTCAAGATATTTGCTGGTTGCGCGGGTCACACTGCAATACATGAAAAAAGGCTCCTTACAGCTTTTCGCATTTTTGTTTTAGGAAAGGCGTTGTGCTTGTTATTTAAAATTGATCAGAACTATCATGACTCACAGCAATAACTTAAAATTTTTACAGGCTAATCTAGACCATACACGTGATGCCACAAAATTATTGATAGAACACATGACGCAACAACACTTCAATTTCGCCTTCGTGTGTGACCCGCACATCCGCGCAGGCACTGTTCAAGGCATACCACACACCATAACAAAGTTCCACGCACCAAACAATCCTCGCGTCATGCTTCTAGTGCACAACACTAATTTTGACTTCTTCCCTTTACACGTAACAGATTTGGTTGTTGCAGTAAAGTGTGAAAGCCTTGACCAAACATTAATACTAATTGGTGTGTATGCACCGCCACAAAGACCTATTTACCCAGTTCTGGATGAGTTGCAATGTGTAGTTTCATTGATTACAGATTGTACTGTCATCATAGCCGGAGATTTCAATTCTAAGCGTAAAATGTGGGGGCCAGCTATAGGGGATGTTCGAGGCTCTCAAGTAGTCCAATTCGTGACGGCGAATGACTTAGTCATATTGAACAACCCCAACTCCCCTCCAACTTTTACAACTCCGTATGCAGATTCATGGATTGATTTAACCATGGTTTCGCATGACCTCACTCGCGATGCTTACCATTGGAAGGTTCTCCAAATTCCTACCCTCTCGGACCACAACTACATTGAATTCTCGTTCTCGCAAGCACATACCAGCAGTGCTAAACGATTAACTAATCTAGGAAGAGCGAAAATTCTTAACAAATTAAAGGACGATACTTGGTTCACAAAGATACTCGGCTGCAACATTGGGTCACCTGAAGCCCTAAACATGGTTATGGACAAGTTTTGTGCGATATACTCCGCTTTAGGCCAACGTTACTATAACATCGCGTAGTAATTTAGGTAATGGTTGGTGGACACCAGAATTGACTATTGAACGTAAGCGTGTTCGGGCTATGCGACGACGATACCAGCGAACAGCTGACCCCGTTCTTCGAGACATGTATCGCAAATTGTACGTTGATGCATTCTCAACCTACAAGGACAAAATCAGGAAAGCAAGATCATCGTTTGATAAAGACATTTGTGACTTTCTCACTAAGAAATGTTTATATGGTGATGTTTTCAAGACCGCATTTCAAAAACACCACCAAGTAACTTTTCTTCCTCCTCTAGATTTACCTAACGGCACTTGCACAGCTTCTGTAATTGAGTCCGCCCGGCTACTTCTCGATACATTGGTAGTAGTGGACAGCTGTTCTGAAAACAGCATGCACCACACTATCATGCGTAACATTGCGGCTAGTCCTTACCCGTGGCATACTTCTGACCCTCCTTTTACAATATCTGAGATAGAGTGCGCGATGAAACAGGGTAACTCACACTCTGCCCCTGGACACGACGGATTAACCTACTCGTTCATTAAAGGATTATTTGAATACCATCCTCATTTTTTCTATTTTATCTTCAATACCGCCTTAAGAATCGGACACTTCCCACAGGCTTGGAAAAGAGGGAAAGTAATGTTCATACCAAAGCCAGGACGTCCGCTCAATTCGCCTAATGCATATAGACCAAAAGTTATGATTTCTGTATTCAGTAAAGTATTAGAAAGACTCTTAAATGCTCGTCTGTATTATTTCCTGCACAATAATAATCTTCTTCACAATAATCAATACGGTTTTACACACAATAAAAGTGCTACTTTAGCACTATACACACTGCGAAGCAAATTGGCTGCATACAAGGCAGCCAAACTTCCTACCATACTCATATCTCTTGATTTTGTAGGAGCATTCGATAGTGTTTGGCATCCTGCAGTCTTGAACTTTTTACGCAAGCACAGGTGTCCACAAAACTTGTACTTTCTACTTAAATCCTTTTTATCGAACCGCACTGTAACTTTTTCAACCAACGTTGCAGAAGAGACAGTTCGTACAACAATTGGCAGCCCGCAAGGTTCCCCTATCAGTCCCCTACTGTGGAACATAGTAATATACAGCTTACTCAATCTTCCCGTGCCACCCGACGTACACATACAGGCGTACGCGGACGATACCATCATTGTTATCACAGATAAGTCAAGACTCCGACTACAAGCAAATGCTGAGCATGTCCTGGCTTTGGTGTCTGGTTGGGCACGAGAACAAAAAGTTACCCTAAGCGCCGAGAAGTCGTTCTTCGTGTTCTTTAATAACGGACACATGGGTACATCAAAACGCTGCCCATCTATCCGCATGGATGGCATTTTGCTCAAACACAAGAAAGAAATCAAGATTCTAGGCGTATTATTTGACCCCTCTTTAAATTTTTATGCCCACATTGACTATATTAAAGGAAAGGCTGAAGTGTCCACGTCCCGGCTTCTCGCATTTGTTAAATCGCACCGTTCATTAAAAAGTACACTCATTATGCGACTCTACCGTCAAGTGATATTATCCTCTCTCACGTATGCATCTCCGGTATGGTGGCCTATGTTCCCATCAAAATTCATTAGGGCGCGAGTTTCATCAGTTCAGCGAACCGTCTTAATTTCCTTAACAGGTGCATTTTACACCACACGTACGTCATCCCTACTGATTCTCGCTAACGCGCCTCCGTCACCACTAGAGTTGGACAGACAATCTGAAGAATTTTCCTTATTCATACTCCGGAACGTAACTTATTATGGTGTAAAAACATTCAAACCGGCTGACATACTATATCCATGCAGTCCGTGGGCTCATCACCCCAGTAAAAATTATAAATTTACTTCCACTAAACTTTCACCATCACAAGAAGCGGTTATTTTCAAAACAAAAGCCATTCACGTATAAACTGACGGCTCATACACGTCCTACGCGGCGGGTGCGGCATATATTGCTTTGACAAAGGATGGAAAAATCATAACTGTTAGAAAATTTCAGATCCGCAACGCTTCAAGCGCATACGACGCGGAATTAATAGCATTCCAAGAAGCCCTTCATTTCGTTTTTACAAACAACTTTAACACGCCAGCCCACATTTACACAGACTGTCTATCGCTTCTAATGAAGCTTTCAAGTCTCATTGATAACGATGAAAGAATTCGAAACATTAAGCTGCTTCTTAACCATATAATCTCGTCAGGCAAAATTATAAAATTGTTTCATGTACCTGGCCATATGAGAATTTTGGGAAATGAGCTAGCTGACGCTGCAGCTGCATTAGGAGGGAAATCAGGCTTCGTGCGTTACGCCAAAATATCTATTCGGTCAATACGAACTCAGTTTCATAAAATCTTGAATTCATATTGGCACACCCATTGGCAGACTGAGGGACCTGAGACAACGCTATTTCATTGGATCACAAGTCCGTACAAAATTCCTCAATGGTTCCCGCCTCCTAAAAACCTAACACACTTATTATCTGGTCACGGACACTTTCAGTATTATCTTCATCGATTCAATATAACTGCATCGGACAGGTGTATGTGTGGTGCACCTTGCTTGAGCGAACAACACTACTTTAATGAATGCCCAAATACGCAACACATTGTGACCCATTTACGTGTGCCCAAAAGTGATACAACACTACCTGCGCATTATTATGGGCTATTGACCAATAAAAAATCTCGCGCGTATCTACTTCAGTTAGTGACTGTCATGCGCAACTCTGTTTCTATGACATCGACATGACACGTATTAGCTACCAACACTTTATCAGGACGTCGCTTCATACTCCGAATCACCTCCCTATCACAACTTTTGCGTGAATGCTCTCGATTACAGTCGCAGTTATGCCAACAAAGGTGGGGGAAAGCCTCGGCGACTGATAACGATAGCATCACTGCTCCATTTTCCCTAGTACTCGAACCATAGCATTCGCAACGCTTGCGCAAGTACCTAATCCTGCCCCCCCCCCTTTTTTTTAAAAGCTTGTTACTATTGCGAATGGCGCCTTGTCTAAGTTCGCAGCGGCAAACAGGCCGCCCAAGGTTCCCTGCTGCATCGCTGGTTGGAACGACAGCCCGACGTGCCTGGCTACATGACTCCTGGTGAAGAAATGGGCTTCGACATCACAGAGGTCACTGCTACCATCCTCGTCAACGTTTACTCATCCTCAAGACCACTGGCTCGCATCCCACTTCGTTGTTTGTTTTTGGACTTTCTGCATTCAACGACAATGCATTTAAAATAAACACACACACACACACACACACACACACACACACACACACACACACACACACACACACACACACACACACACACACACACACACACACACACACACACACACACACACACACACACACACACACACACACACACACACACACACACACACACACACACACACACACACACACACACACACACGAACTCCAAAAACTCAAGTGGGGGAAATACACTGCTGCTGCATATTGCCGCGTGCATAGCTGCATTTAGCGGCGAAATAGCGACGACAACGAAGAACGCGGATTTGCTCGAGAGGCGCAGCGCAGCAGAGTGAAGAAGACGACAATCTTAGCGGCCTTCTCTGAGAGCGTCTCTACAAGTCCCACTGTCCGTGTTTTTAAATAAACCCCCTGTCATTTATATCCCGCGACACTGGTGGAGGAGCTGGGTACTACCACCTCATGATCAGCACCCCTGTGAGAAGCCCTGAGTCCAGCCCTACAAGACAGCCACGCGTGGAGACGCCCGTGCACCGCTCAAGCCGTCGCCTTCAAGGTCTTGAACCAGAATTTGGCCTTTTAAAGGGAGCAACACTTCCGACAACCACCCTCACTCAAGAAATGGCAAGGAGTCCTGCACAGGTGACGGTCCAGAATATGCGCATTCCTGAACCCTTTCATAGCCGACCGAACGAAGATGCGCAAGATTGGCTTGAGCAGTTTGAACGGGTAGCTAAATCGAACTACTGGAGTCTCGATGGAAAGCTCTTCCACGTATACTTCGCCCTTGAAGACGGCGCGAAGACGTGGTTTATAAACCGAGAGGCAACATTGACGACATGGGAGGAGTTTTGTCGTCGGTTTCTTGACACCTTCGGTAACACGGACCGACGCGAAAACGCACAACGCCTTCTTGAAGGACGCACCCAACAGTTGCATGAAAGCGTCGCCATGTTTGCTGAGGATATGGTGCGCTTGTGCCACCGCGCGGACCCCAACATGCCCGAGGCTCGAAAGCTAACCCATCTCATGAGGGGCGTCAAAGAGCAGCTATTTGTTGGTCTTGTGCGCAATCCGCCGACAACAGTGGACGAGTTCACCAGGAAGGCCACCGCAATAGAGCGTGCGCTACAGCAACGGTACCGACAGTCTGATCGCCCGGCCACCAGCGCAGCTGTAGGCGCCGCCGCACTTACCGCAAACGACGAGTTTGCTCTACACCACCTGATTAGACAGATCGTGCGTGAGGAGATCGCGAAGGAGAACGCAAAATACACACTGCAGTCACAGGCGCCCCCGCAGCAGTAGTCCACGGTAGCCTCCGTCGCTGAAATCGTTCGCCATGAACTTCGACAAGGGTTTGGCTCTCCTCAGCAACATTCCGCTCCACCGCACCGTCCAAGCTCGTGTACCTATGCAGACGCTGTGCGTCGTCCATTGGCTCCAGAAGTGTCGTACCAGCCGAACGGATACAGCTATGCACGCGGCATTAACTGTGGAGAGCCAGGGCACATTTGCCGTTTTTGCCCACATCACCGAGCTGAATACCGCGGTAGTGCACCTACAGCTACGCGCCGACAGTTCGACGAAAGCCGTGCCCCCATCGACGACGACCAGGCTGGCAGGCGGGAAGGCTCTTCTACCTTCCGGACGTGGTCACCATCACCGGCTCGCTTTGGTTCACCAAGCCGCCGTAGTTTTGCTGACGCCGTCAGAGGTCGGTCTCCCAGCCCACGGCGGGGAAACTGAAAGCAGCGACCTCTGGGGGGGAGGTTGCAAGCCGTCGAATTGCCGAAAAACCCCCACTGCTGCCGAAACACGTGAGAGACGACGATGAAGACTTCGCCGAAAAAAACTGTGACTGCCGACCTCGTTGTGACGATTGACGGCGTTGAAGTGACGGCCTTAGTCGATACGGGTGCAGACTTCTCCATAATGAGTGAACGATTGGCAGACGAACTCAAGAAATTCAGGATGGAATGGACGGGCCCTTATATCCGAAGTGCTGGAGGCCAGATAATGACTCCCACGAGAAAATGTACAGCAAGACTCACTATTGAGAATGTGGCCTTTGTAGCCACATTTCTGATCCTACCGGAGTGCTGCAAACCTATGATTCTGGGAATGGACTTCTTAAGAGAGTACGGTGCTGTGGTCAACATACGCGACGGTGTGATCACATTCGCCGCTGACAAGTCTGTGACCACTGATCCAGACCAAGAACCCAGGGTGTTACGTGTGGTCGACGACGACGTCTGCGTGCCACCACTGTCATGTAGTCTTGTTTCCGTGTGTTGTGCCGTGCACTGTAATGAAGACGCCATAGTCGAACGCATCACTGACCTTCTTTTTCACCAAGGCATCGCCATCGCTCGCGGCATCGTCAGCTTAGTGGATGGGCGCGCAGACGTGCTTCTGACCAACTTCACGAATGAGCACCGGCACATCGGTAAAGGCACGGCTGTGGCGTACCTCGAAGAGCTCGACTACTCTCACGACTGTCTTCTAATGCAAGGGGAAGCCACAGCTCAATCACCTCCACATACACCACCAGTTGATATCGGTCCGAGTCTAACACCGACTGAAAGATGCCGTCTTATGGAGCTGCTCGACCAGTTCAAGGACTGCTTCTCATCGACATCACGAGTGGGTCGAACGCCTCTGACTAAGCATCGTATAATTACGGAAGACACAGCAAGACCGATCCGACAGAACCCATATCGCGTCGCTCAGAAAGAACGTGAGGTAATCCAGCAGCAAGTCAAGAAGATGCTAGAGGATGACGTTATCCAACCATCAAAAAGTCCTTGGGCATCACCAGTGGTACTCGTGAAAAAGAAAGACGGCAGCTTGCGTTTCTGCATCGATTATCGTAAGCTGAACCATGTTACAAAAAAGACGTTTATCCGTTACCACGGATCGATGACTCTTTGGACAGGCTACGGCATGCGCGCTAATTCTCGTCAATGGACCTTAAAAGTGGATACTGGCAAATAGAGGTAGATAAGTGCGACCGAGAAAAGACCACCTTCGTGACGCCAGACGGGCTTTATGAATTCAAAGTCCTCCCTTTCGGTCTATGCTCAGCCCCAGCCACGTTTCAGAGACTAATGGATACCATTCTGTCCGACCTGAAATGGAAAACATGCCTTGTGTACCTCGACGACGTGATCGTTTTTTCGGCCACGTTTGAAGAGCATCTAAAGCGGCTACTGTCAGTCCTTCAAACCATACGGTCCGCTGGACTCACACTCAAACCGGAAAAATGCCACTTCGGCTTCGAAGAACTCCAGTTCCTGGGACACGTGATCAGTCGCGAAGGTGTGAAGCCTGACCCAGATAAAACAGCAGCCGTCGCAAAGTTCGCAAGGCCTGTTGATAAGAAAGCGGTCAGGCGTTTTTTGGGTCTCTGCGCCTACTACCGGCGATTTATAGGAGGCTTTGCACACATCGTCTCTCCACTCACCCGCATTACAAGGGAAGACATCGCATTTGTATGGGGTGAAGAGCAAGAAGCTTCATTCAACGAGCTGCGACAGCGTCTACAAACTCCACCTGTCCTCGCTCACTTCGACGAGAATGCACCAACAGCCATCCATACAGACGCCAGCAATGTGGGCCTAGGTGCTGTTCTTGTCCAATGCCAAGATGGTGTGGAGAGAGTGGTTGCCTACGCTAGCAGAACGTTGACACGCGCCGAGTCCAACTACTCAACAACGGAGAAGGAGTGTCTGGCCGTTGTTTGCGCAGTTGCGAAGTTCCGCCCATACTTATATGGCCGCGCTTTCCAAGTCGTAAGCGACCATCACTCTCTTTGTTGGTTGACCAACATGAAAGACCCATCTGGACGTTTAGCACGATGGAGCTTACGGCTCCAAGAGTACGACATGGCCGTAGTTTACAGGTCCGGAAGGCAACACTTAGACGCTGACTGTTTGTCAAGGTCACCGATTGAGTCATCGGCTATAGAGGATGATGATTTCCCATGTTTTTTAGGAGTTTTTGATGCAGCTATCATTTCTCGGCAACAACAAGATGATCGGGAGCTCAACTCGCTTATAGAATTCTTGAACGGACGAGCCGCCAATGCACCAAGAGTGTTTTCGAAGAACTTATCGTCATTCTGTTTACGGGACGGATTTCTGTACAAAAAGAACTTTTCATCAACAGGTAGAAGCTATCTGCTGGTAGTTCCTGGAGCTCTCCGCAGCGAAATTTTACAAGCCTGCCATGACGAAGCCACTGCGGGCCACCTAGGTTTCACAAGAACACTGACACGCATCAAAGAAAAATATTACTGGCCAAGAATCGCAGCAGAGGTTAAACATTACGTACGAACATGCATTGACTGTCAGCGGCGCAAGGTACCACCTGTCAAACCCACTGGGCTATTACATCCTGTGCCCGTGCCAGAAACCCCGTTTTCTCAAATCGGAATGGATCTTCTGGGCCCATTCCCAACATCGGACAGCGGCAACAAATGGGTTATAGTGGCGACGGACTACCTCACCCGATACGCGGAGACCAAGGCAACCGCGAGTGGCACTGCAACTGAAGCGGCCCAGTTCTTCATTGAGAACATTGTTCTGAGACATGGTGCTCCAGCTGTCGTCATAACAGACAAAGGTACCGCGTTTACAGCCGAGCTTTTGCGCACTGTGCTTACGCTCAGTGGCATAGCGCATAGGAAGACGACAGCTTACCACCCACAAACTAATGGGCTTACAGAAAGACTCAACAAGACAATCGCTGACATGCTTTGCATGTACGTCGACATAGAACACAAGAATTGGGACCGAATATCCGTACATCACATTCGCGTATAATACGGCGCGCCAGGAAACAACAAAAATGACGCCGTTCACACTAATTCATGGCAGAGAAGTTACGACAATGCTTGACGCCATGCTGCCTTACGATTGCAATGATTAAGAGACAGACGCCGCAGACTTCACTGAGCGCACCGAAGAAGCAAGGCAGCTTGCCCGCGTCAGAATAATGAACCAGCAGCAACTTGACGCCCAACGGTACAACCTTCGCCATCGATTTGTCATTTATCATCCAGGAGATAGAGTCTGGGTTTGGTTTCCTGTACGACGACGAGGCCTCTCAGAAAACTTCTACGCCGATACTTCGGACCCTACAAGGTTCTGCGTCGTCTTAGCGACGTGACGTACGAAGTCGTGCCCGACGCCTCCTCCTGTTCAAAACGTCGCCAGCATCTGCCTGAGACAGCGCACGCGGTCCGCATGAAACTTTACCACTCTCAGTGATGTAAACACTCGATGGCCGCATCTCTACCTGTTGAGCGTCGGGACGACCCTCACTCTGGCGGGAGTGTAATGCCGCGTGCATAGCTGCATTTAGCGGCGAAATAGCGACGACAACGAAGAACGCGGATTGCTCGAGAGGCGCAGCGCAGCAGAGTGAAAAAGACGACAATCTTAGCGGCCTTCTCTGAGAGCGTCTCTACAAGTCCCACTGTACGAAATAAACCCCCTGTCATTTATAAGCCGCGACAATATCGACCTGCTCATTCCTGAGAAGCTAACTAGTTTATTTATTACAGTTTCATGCTGCACTCACTAGGTTTTACCCATGTTATTTTTTTAACTAATTGGCTTTTTCAAATAAAAATAAAAATTTGGGAAGTTTCCCCTCTTCATTTATGTTAGATTGACTTGAGCCCGTTATACCTCCTGGTGGTACGGGCTACCCCTTTTTTACTTTTAGTTATCTTTACATATAGGGGGCGGAAAAAGCACACGCACACACACTTGTTTTAATTTATTGTTTCACAAAGGAGGAGTAATGACGGCAGCCATCACATGAGTGCTCGTAATTATAGGGTACGTGGGTATTTATTGTGCACGTGCGTAAGGCAAAATGTGCTATGATCCGCGAAATCTAGTAGCTCCCTTCTTCAATCATCCCGATTTATGTTGGCTGCATGTTGAACTTTAGGTTGGCTGCATGTGGACGTTATGGCAATATCCTCGTCAAGGTAATATTAAGGAATAAAACAGTTATGAAAACAAGTTAGAAAGTAAGCTAAGTCATACGTATTGTTCCTTATCTGCTTTTTAGATGGCACACAATTTAAATAGAAGAACTGTTCAATAATTATCACGTGAAGCATTTTATTTCACAAAAAAAGTTTACGAGGCTGTCATTCTAGCAAATCCAACCTTTATAAAAATGTAAAAAGAAAATCTAGAATATTTACCGAAACTACAAATTATGAAATCTGATAACCTCTTTTATGAAAGAGCTCATACTTGTGTTTCTCGGAAACGTACTTAAAGCAGTAGAAAATTTAGTCATAAGGGCAGGCATGAGTTAGATTATAGAAAAACTTCTGCAAAACAAAAAACTATGCACCAAGAACTCGTCCTTCGTCTTCAAAAAGTGAGAAGTCTTGTTTGACGGCACCAAGGAACAGGATGAAGCAAGCGCTAGACGCCCATACACAACTTAGGCGAGCTGTGCGACGCCCGAGCAGGTAGGCATGCGACGTTATGGGAACGTGAGCCAGCGCAGGACGGGAACGAAAATAGCATCAAATAGTCTGGTTGCTCCTCCTACGCCGTATTCCGCGCACATAACACTGGGTGAGAACAAAACTTCTCTGTTCGATTATTTTACTTCAAACGTGCTCCCACGCAACACCACGTATCCACCAAGAGCAAGGAGCTCGATCTTCACCATTGAATTTTTTTTATTATCATCGGCTTACGTCTTTTTGTCCTTGGCTCTAGTGGTTCTCATTTTATTCCTTGGTTTCTTTTTGGGTGCTTGAGTTTTGGACAACTTGCCATTCGCGAATGGGAAGATGGATGGCACTCGTAGGACAGCACCCGGAAATCTTTGGATGTTCCGGCGCTCCGCGGTGAACACAGATTCGGAACACGGGAAGGGCATTTGTCGAGCGGCGCCAACGTCGGCCTCTATCACGTGTGTGTGCAGCTGCTGGTATGTAACGGCCCGGCTTTTGTATGTGTTTTGCATAGGAAACGTATAGCAGTAATGTAAACGAGAGAGCGGTGGCGTTAACATGCAAGTCGATCGGGTGTGTAAAGATGCCTCCGGTGAAGAGGATGTAAAAAACAACTTTCGAATATATGTGCGACAAAAAAAGAAGCCTACGTATACGACTCAAAGTGTAATGTTTCATAACATTTCCGTGAACTCAGGACGCGCCTTTGATGATTTGGCAACTTGATCTTTGATGCATTCTGTCGAGGTTATTCAGTAGGCTTCAGCACATAGCCATGTACCACACTCAGTTTCGATTCGCGAAGTACGTAGCCTAGCATGTTCTGTAGAGTGCACTACGCTGACTATTTCGGTATAGTGGTGTGCTACTGATGAGCATGTGGTAGCAGGTTCAACTCCGGTACGTATCTGTCTGTTCAAACCTAATAACGACGGCCGAAAGGTAAATAAGTATGAAAAGTATTCGATTTTCGTAAGTGTGCTCCTTTATTTCTTTACTATATTGTAACGCACGGTTCAATGAACACTTTTAATAAGCTAACGTAGGGAGAGCGAACTTGTGCCCGAGAATATTAACACAGTTAGAACAAAATCTCCTAGTTGTCTCGAGGATTCACTTCTGCCTCTTCCTCCACGTTCTTGTTTTTTTCCAATACTGGTCGCGCGCAGCTAGGCCCCGCAGGCTCGTGCGTCGCAAACCATCTGGAGGGCACTAGTATCGGCTAGCGCGCGTAACTTGAGGTCACATTGTGTCATTGCCCCTCCCCCCTCCCCCTTTACAGAGTGCACCGTCCCGATGCTTGTGTCGGACTGGTCGCATGGCGGCCATTCACAAACCCTCGTCGAGGATGTCGTTAACGTCAAAGAACGTTGTATCTTCAGCGTTTCATTGCCTGTCGTGATATGGTTTCATCCTGACGACATGCACAGTTTCCGTGCGATGCCGCCGTCGGTATTGAATATCCTGTCCCTCTGGCATAACTTCGTAGTTGAGCGAGCCGACGCGGTGGAGCACTTTGTACGGACCAAAATAGCGGCGAAGCAGTTTTTCTGACAGGCCACGTATTCGTACAGGAATCCACGCCCATACTCTGTCTCCTGATTCGTACTGGACGTCCGTTCTTCGCAGATTGTATCGGTGTGTGTCGGTTTTCTGCTGTTGGAGAATACGATATTATGCCAGCTGTCTGGCTTCTTCTGCACTTTGTATGCAGTGGTGAACGTCATAGTCATTCTCGTGCGTCTCGTCAATAGGTAACATTGCATCTAAAGGCGTCGTTACCGTACGGCCAAAAAACAAGTTGGAATGGCGTCATCCGTGTTGTCCCTTGCGTCGCAGTGTTATAGGCGAATGTTGCATAGGGTAATATTTTATCCCAAGTACGGTGTTCTATATCAACGTACATTGACAACATATCGGCCAGCGTTCTGTTCAGTCGTTCGGTAAGATCATTTGCTTGAGGATGGTATGCCGTCGTTTTCCTATGACTGGTGTGCGTAAATTTCATAATACATTTCATAAGGTCGGCCGTAAATGCAGTTCTTCGGTCCATGATCAACGCTCTTGGAGCTTCATGCCGCAGTGCGATGTTGGAGACGAAAAATTCGGCTACTTCAATGACTGATCCTTTAACAAGAGTCGCTGTCTCAGCATATCAGGTTAAATAGTCGGTCCCAACTATTATCCACCGTTTTCCCGATGACGACGTAGGAAATGGGCCCAGTAAGTCCATTTTCACTTGTGTGAATGAGGCCTGTGGTGGTTCTATCGGTTCAAGGAGACCTGCTGGTTTTAGCGGTGGGGTTTTACGTCTTTGGATGTCCCGACAAGTTCTGACATAGTGTCGTACAGAGCTAAGCAACTTCGGCCAGTAGTATTTAGTGCGGATGCGTGCTAACCTTCTGCTTACTATTAACCAATTCTTTGAATACCTGGTCGTAGTATTTCTCCTTATACATTTCTAAAAATACGATTTCACTGTTACCTGTTGTATTTGTTGTATCTGTTGCATTGAAATGTAACAATGCTCATTGTATACTTAGAAACGTTATTTTCATCTTTTTTATAAGAATGTAACTTTCTATTTTCTTATATGCTTTTTTGGTATTTCTCATTTCTTTCTTTCTTTTGTTTTGTTTCAATCTCCTGTTGTGTAACCAAAAACATTGCAGCCTCTTGTACTTACAAACTTGTTTTGTTGTTTTTACTACTCCCCTCTGCAATATCTCTTGACCCGGAGGGTAAATAAATAAATAAATACTCCTAAATGTCCAGCTGATGGATCGTCGTGGCAAGCCTCCAAAATATCTGGTCGCAGAAGTGAAGGAACGACAAGCAGGAATGTCTC
Source organism: Rhipicephalus microplus (assembly GCF_043290135.1). Classification (NCBI taxonomy): domain Eukaryota; kingdom Metazoa; phylum Arthropoda; class Arachnida; order Ixodida; family Ixodidae; genus Rhipicephalus; species Rhipicephalus microplus. The sequence continues at coordinate 222,456,884 of NC_134701.1, read as the reverse complement.
TTTATTGTTGTCCATGTTCCTTTTATACAGGATGTTGTTTCGTTAGACGAACGCTGACAAGCCACGGACAAAATGTAGTGGAACATAGACAGACTGTCTTTGTAGGTACTTTATCAAGAGGAGTATCTCAGGGTCGGATCGCTGATGATGTGTCATCTTTGGCGGTGTCACAGCTCCCAAGAAAACAAAATCTTCACCATCCTCAGTGGATGCAGAAGCAGCAGGTTGCATTGGAGCACGTGACAAGCAGTCCGCCTCACAAGCTTGATATCATACTCCTGTAATCGCAGGCTCCATCGTGCAAGCCGTCCGCATGGGTCCTTGAGATTAGCTAGCCAGCATAGTGAATGATAGTCGCTTATAGCTCGACAAGGCCTACCATATAAATCTGGTCGAAACTTGCTGATAGCCCATACCACAGCAAGGCATTCTTTCTCGGTCGCTGAGTAGTTCACCTCAGCTTTCGAAAGAATGCGACTGGCATACGCAATGACTCGTTCTTGTCTGTTTTGCCATTGGATGAGCATGGCCCTAAGACCTAAATTGCTTGCATCCGTGTGGATATCGGTTTCCGCTTCCTCGTCAAAATGCGCCAGAACAGGATGGATTTGAAGACACTTTGGTAGTTCATTGAAGGCATCCTCTTGTTCGGCAAGCCATATGAAAGGCATTTCCTCTTGTTAGCCCCGTCAGTGGTGCAGCGATTCGTGAAACATTTTTAACGAACCGTCGATGAAAGGCACAGAGACCTAAAATCGCCAAACATCCTTTCTGTCTGCTGGCTTCAGAAATTTCGTTACGGCCTCAGTTTTTGCAAGGTCTGGGTGGACGCCTTCTGCACTGATGACATGGCAGAGAAAAAAGAGCTCACGGAAGCCGAAATGACATTTCTGTGGTTTTATCGTGAAGTCCGCTGACTTGATCGCAGTGAGCACGGCCCAGAGCCTTTCCAAATGTTGCTCGAAGGTAGCAGAGAAGAGTACAACATCGTCGAAATAAGCCAGGCACGACTGCCATTTCAGACCACAAAGCATTGTGCCCATCATTCGTTAGAATGTGGCGGGGGCTGAACAAAGGCCAAAAGGAAGTACCTTGAACTCGTATAAACTGTCCGGTGTCAAAACGCTGTCTTTTTGCGATCTCTTTTGTCAACTTATATCTGCCAATATCCACTTTTAAGATCCAATGAGGAAAAATACCTGGCATTTCGCAGCCTATCCAGAGTGTCATCAATTCTTGGAAGAGGGTAAACATCCCGTTTGGGGATAGCGTTCAGCTTCCGGTAATTAATGCAGAAACATAAGGTTTAGTCTTTTTTCTTCACAAGAACAACAGGTGATGCCGATGAACTCGATGAAGGCTGGATTACATCGTCTTTGAGCATTTCTTTAACCTGATTACCAATAGCTTCTCTTTCTCTTAGTGACACCCAGTAAGGATGCAGGTATATTGGCCTCACTGACTCGTCGACAATGATGCGATGTTTGGCGATAGGAGTGCGTCGAACTTTAGATGACAACGAGAAACATTCGGCGAATTCCCTTTCAAGACCCCCTATTTGCTCTTTTTCACTTGGTAGTAGCCATGGCTCGATGTCGCTGGCTGCAAGGACAGACTCCACGTCTTGGAAATCGGACTCATTGGTTTAGAAAGTGCGCAGCTCCATAACCCGGACGAAATCATTCAGACTGGCGATGACGGTTCCCCTTGCAACGTGCCGCACCTCATTTCCAAAGTTTGTAAGTAGAACATTTGTACATCCGTCACGTAACTTAACAAGGCCCCGTGCCATGCAGATCCCTTTTTGAAGTATTAAGGCAGTGTTGTTGTCAGCAAATCCATCGAATTTACTGAATGCTTTGTTGGTTACTGTGACAGATATGCTCGATCTTGGCAGCCCCATGACGCCATCATCTGCAATACAAAGGTCATATACGTTTTCTTCCGTTTCAAAGCTAGCAATCGCGTGCCTAGTCGATAATGAGACGGAAGATTCTAGAAATTACAGCGCCATTAGCTAGTAAAAAATTCATGCCGATAATCAAGTATCTTGAGCATTCCGGCAGCCCAATAAAACTGGAGACGTACGTGAAACCCCATATTCCAATTCTTGCTGTGCACATTCCAGCAGGGTCGATGAGGTGCCCTCCTGCTGTGTGAACTTGTGGTCCTTTCCAAGGAGTCAGCACTTTCTTCAGTAGTTTAGAAAGTCCGCTACTCATCACTGAATAATCTGCGCCTGTATCTACCAGTCCGATGACTTCGTAGCCGTCAACGAACACACGTAAATAGGAAGCAATGTCACTATCGAAGCACCGGTTTCTGAGTCGTTCGTTGTTCAAAGTCAGCAATGGAGGTTTGTCTGCGTTAGCGTTGACAGTGGCCTTGCCTCCACAGGTCGCTGACTCTAGTTTTCCCGACGTGGGCTTGGCTACGAGACCTTGGAGAGCTTGCTGAAGGTCGGGGGCTAGGTGACCTATACCTCCCCGTTGTCGTTGCACGAGGATGGTGTCGTTGGAAGCCACTTGAGCTTTGACGACCTGACAGGCATTCTTCAATTTCGAAGGGACGTTCACCATTTCGTGGCCGAGGTGCATTGACAGGAAAACCACGTAGTCCTGCCTGGTGGTAGTGGCACGTTCGGTAGAGGTGACCAGCCTCCCCACAGTGGTAACAAAGCGGTATCCTATCGGGAGTACGCCAGACATCACTCTTCCTTAGTATCTTCTCTGGCGTTGGCTGCAGGGTGCTCGGCGGCATCGGGTACTGCATAGGTGTAGCCACCGTGACGTCCGCACGTCCTGGAGGTCCTCGTGGTAGCACATCGGCATATGTCATTCTCGTCTTCTGTTGTAGTGGCGGCTCTGCCTGTGCGTTGCTCGAATGTTCGCGTACCACCTGCCTGACCTCCTTACGGATCACATCGGCCAGAGACGAAAATATTGGAGCGTTCTGGTCAAGGCGCTGCTTCTGGAGCTCTTCTAGCCCAACAGTCCGCACCAGCTCGCGTAGTGGTTCCATGCCATTACCAGAGACTGGTGGCAACATGTCCAAGGAAGTTATCTAATCCCGGTTGTATAACCTTGCTCGCTGTTGTAGCGTCCTTTCCATTGTAGTCGCCTCGGAACGAAACCCGGAAACAGTGCGCGGTGGGCTTCGAATTAGTCCGGCAAAGAGTTCTTGCTTCACGCCTCACATCAGATGGCGCAGCTTCCCGTCTTCTTTCATATTTGAATCCGCTCGGCGGAATAGGCGAGACATGTCTTCTACATACGTGGCGACAGTTACGTTATTTGGCTGATTTCGTGTCTGGAGCGCAGCTTCAGCTCTCTCTTTGCGGTTTGTGGTCGGGAAAGCAGCGAGCAGCTCCCCTCGAAAGTCATCTCACGACGGGAAGGTAGCTTCGTGGTTTTCATACCACGTTCGTGCGCTATCTTCCAGCCCGAAGTAAACACGTCCATGTTTGGCTCTTCTCTATATCCGTTAGCCTTTGCGACGCATTCGAAGTGTTCAAGCCAGTCCTCTGCGTCCTCGTAGCTTTCGCCGTGAAAGGCTTTGGTAGCATTCGCTGGTTCACTACAATGTTGGCTGGAGTGACCTGAGCTGTCATGTCGGTGGCGTACCCGTTCACAGCCGTTGGGGTTCTAAGGGAAGCCGATAAAAGTGAAAATTCAGAACCCTAACCACGTAGGCTTCGACTGCAGCGCTGATGAACCGGCGTCAGCTCGTTAGGTCCAAATCGCTGTGGTTCTAAACTGTGCTCCGTCAGAAGAGAGGGCTTGGAATCATACCCAGCACTTCCACCAGATTTGTAACGCACGGTTCAATGAACACTTAATAAGCTAACGTAGGGAGAGCGAACTTGTGCCCGAGAATATTAACACAGCTAGAACGAAATCTCCTAGTTGTCTCGAGGATTCACTTCTGCCTCTTCCTCCACGTTCTTGTTTTTTTTCCAATACGGGTCGCGCGCAGCTAGGCCCCGCCGGCTCGTGCGTCGCAAACCATCTGGAGGGCACTAGTATCGACTAGCGCGTGTATAACTTGAAGTCACATTGTGTCAATATATATATATATATATATATATATATATATATATATATATATATATATATATATATATATATATATATATATATATATATATATATATATATATATAGATATATATATATATAGTCAAAAAATAAAGGAGCACACTTACGAAAATCAGATACTTTTTCATACTTATTTACGTTTCGGCCGTCGCACGGACTTTGTCAGAATGAATCACCGGTCCACTTCTGGTCCATTCTGACAAAGACCGTGCCATAGTCTAGACATTAATAAGTAAAAAAATGACCCGAATTTACATGTTACACTGTAAATGTCGTCGAAATACGATATTCTTGCGTCTGGAGAGTGGACAAAACGTTTATTTGATGTTCTGCGCAAAAAAATTGGTGAAAGGTATTGTGCAGGCGATGCGTTAGAGTGCCTCAAGCGTGTGGCGGAGGCGAACGAGTGAATCTAGGCATGTTAGACACAAGTGCCATCTGGAAGTTATCTTCGAAAACGAAGGCGAGCAGCCCGCGGAGAAGGATGCGCGCCAGTCTCAGAGGTGATAAGGTGTAGAACGCAAAGCGACGGGCAGGTGCCACCACCGTAACGTCGTAGCAAAGCGTTGGAAGCATCTTTTTGAGCATTGCGTTGCCCTGTCAGCGCAGCGCAATTAAACGCTACATTCCTCAGAGTTACTTGTGCGTGCCTCTTCTAGTGTAAAAGCAGACATAGAAAACATCTAAGCGTTGTTATGGCGCCTCATATACGCGCAATAATTGCTTTTTAAATGATTGATTGATTTGTGGGGTTTAACGTCACAAAACCACCATTTGATTATGAGAGACGCCGTAGTGGAGGGCTCCGGAAATTTTGACCACCTGGGGTTCTTTAACGTGCACCCAAATCTGAGTACACGGGCCTACAACATTTCCGCCTCCATCGGAAATGCAGCCGCCGCAGCCGGGAATCGAACCCGCAACCTGCGGGTCAGCAGCCGAGTACCTTAGCCACTAGACCACCGCGGCGGGGCCTTTTTAAATGACAATCGCACAACTATGAACGCTAAACCTTGAGCCTTGAACCTTGAATATTGGTGGGCGCTGCGGATGGGGTTGGCCGTTTAGTGCCGTTTGAAGTATCTTTAGGGCGGACAAACAGACAAATGTACAGACAGACAGACAGACAGACAGACAGACAGACAGACAGACAGACAGACAGACTAAAATGTTTTCATTGAAGGTCCCCAAGAAAGACTATCGTCTTTAAAAATGTATCCAATCTTTGTAAGTGTGCCCTTTATTTCTTGACTATATTTGCACTGGACCCCCGGGGCATCTTTTTGATTCACACACACACACACACACACACACACACACACACACACACACACACACACACACACACACACACACACACACACACACACACACACACACACACACACACACACACACACACACACACACACACACACACACACACACACACACACACACACACACACACACACAAACACACGCACACACACACACACACACACACACACACATATATATATATATATATATATTTATATATATATAGTGTGTGTGTGTGTGTGTGTGTGTGTGTGTGCTGAAGGTAGTTCTCTTTATTATCAGCTATTCCACTTTAGTGCTCGAAAGGAGCACGTAGATGCTATCTTACGCATCGTGCTGCAGCAGCGCATGTATAGCATTCAAACAATCTAACCAATAATATCATTGTGAAAGTGTGCAGCCTTCAATTTTATAGGATACATGTTATATAACTATCGTTGCGCACATCATATATTTGAGGATCTTTCAAAGTGAGACCAGAGTAGCATTTATCAGCAAAGACCAAAAGGTTAAACATTGCAGAGACGCATTGCTTTCGCGAACCCTGCACTTCGTTGTAAGATGCCTCTCAAAGCAGCAAAACAAAACAGAACAAAAATAAAATGATGACGCATACACTTGTTGTTGAATGTTGCTTAATACGGCAAGCAACCAACTTCAGTTCTACTCTTTCCTCTTCTAGCACTCCGACTAGGGGGCGCGTTGGGCAGTTTCTATTCTTGCACACGCGAAGCTTACATCGTTTTCTCCATTGCGCAAACAAGCTCCACGCGTACGTCTGGGTTGGCCAGGTTAGAGTTCACCGAAGTAGCGTATTCAGAAGGTCATGCCGCATGCTAGCGGCATATAGTAACAACGTAACCCAACCAGCCGTTACTATAGTTTGCGGATATGCGCGGAGAAGCCTATATAGCGTATACGCGAAAGTGCCTACGGCAGCTCTCGCGTGTCTCATTAGATGCAGCTTAGACCGTGATCTCCCGTTTTCGCGACCGTGAACGGCTCCGAGGGAGAGCCCAATGGCGGCAGACATTCTACGCAGCATCTTTTTTTTCTCGTTCGTTTTTGTTCTTCGTAGGTCTCGGGTCAGTCCCGAAATAAGAGCAGCAACGGTCTATATAGCGCTGCGCCATAAGCAAAGCGGCACAACCTCCTCGCTTGCGGGTGTCTCGTAATCTGGAGCTGGAACCCTGCACGGGGCAGTTCATTAGAGGCAAACAAGACTGCAATCTTCTTAGTGGCGAGCAGGCTGGTAATCCGGCGTCACCGTTGTTATCCGGGTGGGGTAAAAATAAGAGAAAAGAATGAAGAGCGATATTGGAGAGGCAGTATCGAGGCAAGCAGTAAACCTACGAGCCTACGTATGTAAGCTGCTGAGCGGCCGCTCTAGAATCGGCTTCCTTATTACGAAGAAGAACTAAGATATAAAAGTTGTAAACTCTAAGAAACAAAAAAAATTGTCACGTGTTGGTTTGACATTTTTTTGTCTTTGTTCACTTTTAGAGTTCATGCCGTAGTTGAGCGGCACATATTTAGAACGAAGGCGGATTTCCGAGTGCTCTGCGCTTGCGGTCAAAACATGCATGACTTCTTTCGTGAGCTTGAGCGATTATGAAAGCTTTTTGCGTAACACACAATTAGGAAGCAATAGCAGTACAGATTACACAATGGTCTGTTGAAAAACCACAGAAGCTGGTGAATCGGGTGGCTTCGCTGTTGAGGACATAATCTAAGTGGCGCGGAGATGCACGACTGACTAGGCACATGTTGTGAGCAACTCTTGCACTTGCAGCGTTACGTGGGGTTGTGCAAGGGGTGTGTCAGGGTGCTGAAAGGAAGATAATGACGTTGGTCGTTTAAATTATGGCTTATAGAAGAGGACTGAAGGGCCATAACACTCATATTCGAAGAAAGGCAAGTGGTGCTGTCACGTTACCCATTACCTACTTAATAATTGCATCACTAAAAGGTGTGTACTATAGCCGGCGTTATTGATTTTGATGATATATCTAGTTTAAAGCCCCTAAACTACGATATGTTTATGAAAGATGCCATAGTGGAGGGCCCCGGAAACTTCGACCACCTAGGGTTCTTCGCCTCCATCAAATATGCAGCCGCCACAGCCGCGATTAGTCTCCGTGACCTTCGGGTTAGCAGACCAGCGCCATAACCGCTAGACCAACACGGTGAGGCACTTCTTTGCTCTTACAGATAGTTTTAGGATCATGGGCAGTTAATGTGAGGCTTTCTGTTTTCGATTGTAGAAGAACGTTGCCTTCGAGATTAATTCTCGCAGTGCGCCGTAGGAACTGCGCGCTGCCATAATTTGTACGAACTAAGCCAAATATAATAGATGGTACTGCTACAAACACAAAAAAACATATCAAAAAGGCCCCTTTTGTCCTGTCACCTGCATGCTTCTGCATTCGTTGTATCGCCAACAATTTCGCGCGTGAAAGCGTTCATAACAGGAGCGTCGGAAAACTGACTGCCTGTATTTTAGTGCCAGCTTCGAATCTGAAACACAGCTCAGTTTCTCTCGCACTGTATTTTTTTCTCTTTCTTCCTCTCAATTTATTCTGTTTCTTTTTTGTCTTTTTCTCTATTCTCTTTCTTGGTCTATTTCATTATTTATCTTCCTATTTTTCTCGCTTCTCTTCCTTTCTATCTCTCTTTGTACTCGGTGTCTCGGTCATCAGAGTTATTGCGTTCCACACCAGACAATTCAGCGCACGTGTTCCGGAAGCGAAGTCTGACAAAGAGGAGGAAGAGAAACAGAAGCACGATGCAAGAATGAAGAGGACGGCCAGTTCATGAAGATGATTTTTCTTGATGCTAACGGAGTTCCATCGAGCTTGAACAGCACTGCTGTGAAAACGCAAATGGCGGGTACTCTATTTTGATTGCATGGTCAATTTAATATTATAGAGCAAACCACACAGTGCGAAGATTATATAGGTGGAGATATGCTCATTGCGCCCAAGGAACAGGCTGACGCAACACTTGAGGGAACTACGACTGCAGCCTTTTATTCTCATGAACAAACTGATGCTGACAGTAACGGGACAGTGTTGAACATATATATTACAAAGAGGGTTCGTGCTTAACTACGTGCCAGAGATATGTGGAGTTTCTTATTGATATCTTCGGGCATATAATCTTAGCAGGATTTAAGCTTAAGAGGCAATCAGAAAACGGTGAGCGCTGTAAACAAGCCCATCCAACGTTTTCAGTGGGAGGGAAAGTTTTAGAGCGCGCAGAAACGTGTCCGAGTATGCGTCCGTTTCGCCACGCATGAACTGACGACCTCATTAGCGCCAGAACTATCGGTAGTGAACTGCAAACAACCGTGTTTTGGGAGGTAGAAACAAAGGGGGACCTCCTCATTCAAGCGTGATCCAAACCTTTATAATGACGGGATTCACGCTCTCGCTGCACACGAGTCTGACAGAGCTGGGGATAAACGTTTCTAACTTATCGAAATTCTACCAGCGAGTTTAATCACGCGGCTCGTTGCCTCGAGTGCCGCTTTGTCCTAATTTGCAGAGACGCCCTTCTGCATTGTTTTCTTGACGTGGTTTCAGCACTGTCGTAGATCGCACAATCCTGCAATTTGTAAAGTACACTACTCGGGGTAATATAAATATTCTGAGTGCAGTCACCGACTCTTCTTTATCAATTGGACGTGTCATCATCATTTGTATAATTTCCTCATCTGTAGATATCATCATCATCAGCGTGTGCCAGCTCAAGCTCGTCTCGAATAAAGCTTGTCCTCATAAGTGGTGAAGGCGCCAGGAAAGGCTTTTCAATATAAAGGCGTTCTGCTACAGCAAAGCCATGGGTGTTGTGTGTGATTGATAGATATGTGGGATTTAACGTCTCAAAACTACCAAATGATTATAAGACACGCCGTAGTGGAGGACTCTGAAAATTTTGACCACCTGGGGTTTTTTAACGTGCACCCAAATCTGAGCACACAGGCCTACAGCATTTTCACTTCATTCGAAAATGCTGCTTCCGCAGCCAGGATTCGATACCGTGACCTGCGGGTCAGCAGCCGAGTTCTTTAGCCACTAGACCACCACGGCCGCGCGCGCGTGTGTGTGTGTGTGTGCGTGCGTGCGCCCGCGGTTTTCCATTTTGTTGAGCCCACAGCGGCCAGCAGATGGGTTGCAGCGCAGTGCTTCGTGAACTTGTGTGGGCAGCAAATTTGGAAGTGCTGGCACCCGCAGATGTCTATTGGTATTGTAAGAATTGTGATTAGGTGCATTATTTTTCAGCTCAAACTTCCTTAGCTTACAATGAAGTCTTGCAATAGGTGGAGATGACTTACCACTTATGTATCCGATGATGTGTTTACAATAGGGCTTGTCACGTTAACACGAGGTGACCTGAGCGCAGCAGATTAAAGATAGCTCCTCATCAACTGAAAATAATTTTTTTGCGGGTTGATTAGAGTAAACCACGGCTTCACATTGTATACGATCCAAACGTGTTATTTTCCTGGCTTCTTACCAGAGAAGGTGCAGCCGAAGTTGGTTCACTCTTAGGTAAGTGATGCTGAGTACATGATTCTTCATCATCGATAAGGATTTAGGAACTGTGTGCATCACCATTGCAAAAAGCAATGAAAGCATTGCTGAAATTTCTGAAGGCTACGACGTTGACTGACGTCTGCGACGTGGATCATAAGACTAGTACTATGTAGACAGAACAACAGTGGCCTTTCTCTTCTCTTCACAAACTTTTCTTTCCTTTTCTCCTTTTCCAGTGCAAGGTGTCGTCAAACGAACTCCACCTTGGAAAACTTCCATGCCTTCCTTTTATCCTTACCTCTCTCAAAGAAATAAATGCAAGCCTACCATTTCGTTACATTTTTTACCCACACTTGACCGTTGACTACTGATCTATTGCCGACTTTTCATATGCCTGGGAATCCCGACCGAACGTCATTGCCTCTGTGACGGCAATCTGTGTCAAGGCCAGCAAGTGAGCCCGCCTGACGTTTCACCTCAATGACGTCATCTAGCTCGGAGGCACCAGTGTGTCTTACTCAACGCACGGCGAGATCCCTCAACCCAGGAGCCCGATAGCAGCCCGACCACGCAATCGACGCCATCCAGTCTGGCTAGTCTTACGCAACGCGTGGCAACATCACTTGTCTATGGGTGCAACCAAGCGGCGGTTCCTTACTGGAGGATTCTGACACCAGAGCCGGCAGCGCTTCTTATTGGACGTTGCTGACGTAAGGATCCACCCGGGACATATAAAAAAGCCAAGTGGTGCGTCGCCAAGCAGCCGACCTATACGTCAGAAAGAAGACGACCTCGTTAGAGCGTCAGAAGACATCTTGGTCCTTCTAGTACCTAAGCTGTCGACCCCAGTGCCGAGTATGTAACGTCTTTATTTCTATGCTGTACATAAACATTGCCTTACCTTACTGTCGTCTTGTCTGCTCGTCTATCAGCTATGCGCAGGAGCAGCCGCGAGCTGAGGAACGCGCTACTGAACAACCTTGGCGGCCCATGACCTCGGTGCACTACGCAACAGTGTCGGTGGCGGTGTAAGTCGTAACACTCGGTACTGCTTGTATTTCTCTTAGCAAATATCTTCATCATTACAGCAGTGGCCACTGCTGTCGCGGTTTGTCGATTATTGCGCAGAAATCAAATAGCCCTACCATAGAGTTTTTTTTATTTAGAGAAAGTGTCGCGTGAACTTATCGTTGTGTGTGGTGCCGAGAGTATATCAATTCAAGCATACGCTACGCGGCAAGTGATGCAAACACGTGGTTACTTTCGTACGAAATTTCTTGCCTTTTGCCGCTCTCTAGATTTAGAAGTATTTCGCTCCTTACCTGTTCATCCACTATTCTGCGTTATTAAGCTAGCTATGGATGTAAGTACGAGTACGTATATATGATTTACGACTGAGTACCACTTCTTTATATATTTACCAGAGTTTTAAGTACAATTCCGAAACACAAATAAAAAGGATACAGCCTTAACGGAAGCGCCAGCATATTATTTAGCAGCTTGAAAGTTTTCACATTTAATTTTCATGCACTCCAACCACCCGCGACGTACACGCTCAACGTAGCAATCACACAGAACAAGCCCATCAGTTCTGAAAACAAGAGCGTGCAACTCATCAGCTGACAGGAAACGTCAAAAAAAAAAGGAGTGCGACAACTCGAAATCGGCAAAACTCCGACAGTTTGGATACCATTTATTATTATTTTTTTACTGTGGAACTTAACGATCTGGAATAGCCGAGCTTATATGGTCCTCAATCTCTCCACAGCAAAACAGTTAGAAGAAAACAGAACCACAAAATGTCATAACCGAAAGCGTTTTGATTTCATATATGCCTGTAGGGAGGGCGTTATATATATTTTCAAGTTTTTCTTCGGACCTATTGAGGACGGTGCTTATGTCCGATGCCAGGGTTGAAGCTGCGCAAGAGAGAAAGAAGAAATTTCCTGCGCTGTGGTTCTGAGCGGTGTCGGCGTTTGACTTCAAAAAGTGTTTTGTTCTGGAAGAAAGACAACTTTCTTTGATTCTTTCCACCCTTCGTTAGACTGACGAAACATCTGACCTCTTGAGGCAGGAAGAAAGATAAACAAAGTTAAGACAGGAGGAGCTGTCAAGATAAGTTTAATTTGCTATCCGGCAAGAGAAAGTGAACCATGAAGAGCAAGAAAAATGAGTTCCTAAACCAAAATAGACAGTGCAGATTGAAGCGGTTTAGGTCCCAATCATGGCCTATTTCAACGAAAGTGAACTCCAGGACTCCGGCTGTATTAAAACGCGCTTCCGTCCTTATCTTTGTGGCTGCAGTACAAGTACCTCTTATTGCGGCAATCTGCCGTGGTGGTGTAGTGGTTATGATGATTCACTGCCGGCTCGAAAATCACGTATCCCAATCACGGTGGCCGTATTTTGATGGAAGTGGAATGCTAGAAGGCCGTTTGTCCAAATAGGTGCACGTTAAAAATTACAGGTAGGTCAAATATCCCAATTCCTTCACTACAGGGTGTCTCTAGTAATTAAATGATGGTACTCACACGTAAAAGTCCAACCAATTACTTTTAATATCTTGTTGTGACAGCTGGCAGCTATCCAATATCCCTAACGTGGTATGCTAGATGCCTTCTCCGTGAAGCAATTTGGATGACTGCACGACAGATGTACATAAAGTAGTCAAACTGATTTTATTATCGGAACGCTGGTCTGCTAACCTCGACTTAGAGCCTTTGTAAATAGCCGTAATTGTTTATAAGTTGCTCTCTCAGCTGAGGAGGGAGAAAGAAAGCAACACAGACAATGAAACTGGGCGTCTGGGTTCCTGCTTTCTCTTCTAAGGGCATAGCTATCTTTCGTTTACGCAAGAGACGGCATTCCACGCCAGGAAAACTATTTCCGCACTCCTGTCATTCCCATCTTTCACATTGAAACTCCGCTATATGAAACAGCAGAATGTAATGACACAATGCATTGTCCAGAGCCAAGTCAGTCCAGACAGATCGACGAAACAGTAAAGAACAAGACCAGGAGCAGTAGCGAGTCATCGGATTGATTGGCGGTCACAGATAAAGGGGGTGCATCTTCTGTGCTCCGCTACACGGGAGAAGCAACGTGGTTCATCGTGTTTGTTTTTCTTCCTCCCACTGCAACGCAACAAGCGATAAAGAAAGCAAACGTGCACGGCCACGGTCTTTGGCGGCCAGAAGAGCAGGATTTAGCCGGCGTGACGAAGACCGCAGTCTCTCGAGTGGAGACACGAGTGGCGGCAGTGTGCCGTGAAGATGAGCGGCATTCCACGTCGTATGATGGCGTTTTTTCTGCGCATCGGCCCCCTTGCTCCTCTGTTCCACCTCGCCGTGCTCTGCAGCTATGAGTCTCCGATGCTGATAGACGAGTTCGGCTGTCCTCATCGCGAGAAAAAGGTCCAGCGGAGAAGCGCAAGCACACGCCCACCACCACCACCACACTCTGGCCACCGTTACTTTTCGTTTTTTTTATTTAGTATGTGTTATTTCGTAGTGTGCGCCATAGGCTCGAGGTGTGCGCTGTCTTTCCCGTCGCTGGTTGTGGATTCTGTCACGAGGGGCGTTTCTCTGCAGGCGCCTACTCTCTGATTACTGCCTTTCTCGACCTATGGAACAGCGACATGTGGAAAAAATGCCAGGTCTGTGCGGAAAACGCTGGACAGTCACAGTGAAAGATAGAAGAGCGGCCTTTCAGCGCACTTTCTAAGCACTCTTTGGTATGCTACAAGCACACTGCTGGTTGCCCACTACGCTATAAGCAATCATAAATTTTGTGTAGTAGGCTAGCATTCACTATGACATCCTTCCTCATTCTTTGTAGGAGCGCGGTACCCGCTACAGGTTTGTATGAAATTTTCTGCAATCTTTTATGCAATGGCTGACGACAATGAAGAAATATGCTTGAAGTGGGTATGCGCTAAAGTTAATAAAGGGATCAAGAACCAGTTATATATTGAGTTGGAGCATTGGGCTACCCAGTAGCTACGCAATTCGCATTGTGTGAAGCTGGGCTGTTCCTTTGATGTTCTCAAATGCTTTATTATCGATGTTAACGCGAATGCTTTCCGGACATCAAGCCTGCCTAAGTCCAGTTTAGAAACGAGTTTCAAGCACTGGCGTGGCTCAGTGGTAGGATATGGGCTGGCACGCAGCGGATCCGGCTTCAAGTCCCATTGTGTGAGTGGTGTATTTTATTTGCCGAGTTTCTTTTTTTTTCGTTTGATACTGGTTACAGACACCGGCGGTGGCGGCGGCGGACAACAATGGCGTCACGCGTGATCCATCTTTTCATCTCATAACAGCTTTCGCTGTAAAAGCGTGGGTACTTCGAGGAGTGTATGTGACGCGAAAGGTCAAAATCACTCCTATACCAAGTCTGAAAGACGTAGCGAGTACTGCTATCACTAAACGCTCATGATGTTGTCGAGTTTAGGAGCAAGTGGAACATACATGAACAGTTAGCAGTAATCATTAAACAATTATGCAAAACTGAGCAATTTCTTTGAAGATCCGCAAACCCGTACTTAGTCACTTGACAAAGGACGTTTGAATTTACTTATGTGGTCCTTAAAGAGGAAAAGAAGAGAAAAGTGAGCCCCGTAGCTGTCTGCATCTGGTGCGACACCTTAACAGTAGCTCACAGGGGATGGGGGTAAGGAGGGATTAAAAAGATGGGATTAAATGTATATATATATATATATATATACAGAGAGAGAGAGATGCGCAGGGAGAGCGAGCGACGACGGAAGTAAAGAGAAGATAGGAAAGATGAAACACGGTCACAGCAGTCCGAGGACGGGGCACCACTGGCGAGAGCTCTTGTCGGCAACAGGAGATGGCGTTGGGCTAATCCAGTCAGCCAGAGCTACGCTGTCGTCGTTGTAGGGGACTAGCGGCAGGAGGTGGCGTAGAACCAACCCAGTCGGCCAGAGCTGCGCTGTTGTCGGCGATCACGAGGGCACAACCGGTCGGCACGGAATCCAGTGAGTGAGTCCGTTTGAATTTTCCGGCAGCTGTTTTTGATCTAACGTGTTGTGTTTACTCTCCAATATAGCATGCCACATAAAAAAACTGATTAGCGATCACCGTTAGCCTTCACGTGACTAATAAATGCTGTCGAGTCATCGAGCGGAATGCCGAAGTTTAAGTCAGTGCCACTTCCGGACAGAAAGACGCCGAACTGCAGGGAGTATATTCATGAGCGTCAGGTATCAGCTCTAACCGCCCGTTTCAAAACTACTGCCTTAGAAGCAGGAAACGTTCTATTAAAGACTTTCTCCACGCAAAAGCCTTTGAAGTGTCTTGAAACTAAGCTGCTAGCTAATTTTACCCCGAATAAGCGATCAGAAAACTTCCCTACTTTGCTCCCTACCAAGGGGCAAATTTTCATCCACTCTTTTTTTCAATATCTTCTTCCAAACCCAAACATACGCCGACAGGGGCTCGGATTCTTTTAGCCTCCACTCTAGTTTCACGATTAAAAAAGATGATCGCATTACTACAGAAGAAGAGATGTGAAAAAATGAGGGAATTTCACAAAGTTATAATTTACTCCTCTTTTCGTATTTTTCAAAGCTGACTCGACTGAGTTCGACTCGCAGAGTGCCTTGATTGGGAGCTTAGGGAAATAGAGCGTCATCTTTCGCCGCAAGTCTGACTCGGTTGAGATAGGGCCCATTGGACGATATGAGACTACCCCTGATTTTTCTTCTATTTTTGCCATTTCCAAACCCCTACGGCCAGGCCAACCTCATCTCTCTTTGCACTTTCTACGAAACTTTATTTTCAACCCTACACGTTCGCTTTCTTTCTTTTCTTCCATATAGAACAAACGCTCACCGGAAACAAACTGAATGAACAGAGCTCTAACCAGACATAAAACGAAAGACAGAATCACGCACCAACGAGCGCATATGTTGCATTTACAAACAGGGACAGAAGCATTAATCCAAATATGTATAAATAAAAAAAACATAGGAAAAAATTAAAAAAAAAAACCGGGGGAAACTGAACTAAGAAGCCACTAACCAAAGCCTGTGTCGGAAAGAGCACGCTTCGCTGCACCGGCTGATTTTTCTTTTCGAGAATTTTTGAGTAATGGAATCTGGGAGAAGTTTCAGACGAGTTATTTAAGCAAGCCGGTGGCGGTAGCAGTGAAGTGCGCCAGCAGGAGAGACGGAACCGATTTGAAATAATGCAAGTGGGGGGAGTGAATTGCGCGCGCGCTCTCGCTTCTGGAGTCGTCCGTGTGGCCCATCGCCGAGGGAATATACGGCAACGGATCCGTCCAGGACTCGACTTACAGTTCACTCGTTTCACTGTGGTTTCAACCCGCTCGTATTTGTATTTTTGTGTTTGTTGTTTTTGCGCCTTGACTGTAAAAAGAGAGAATACGGTGATTTTCCCGAAAGTAGAATATAAGAGAAAACAGAGCAACTTTATTTTTTCTTCTTTTAAAACACTAGATACCTCGTCATTTCGCGTTTTTTTTCTTTCTCCCTACCTTTTCTCAAAAAGCCCAGGGGGTAGCTTTAAGTGAAGCTATAGGCTTGACTTTCAGTTTGGAAAGAGCTCCAGAGTTTTGCGGAGTGTACCAAAATCGTTCTTTCATAGCGCGCGCGTAAAGCTGGATTCGGGGGAAGGCGCGAAACGATAAACACGTTCAGGAATCGACTAAGGCTGAAGAAATTTGCATACGTTAATTAAATTGAGAATGAAAACAAGACTGCGAGTCTCGCTGAGAGAGGGTTGCAAGCTATATAGGAGCCACCAATTTCAGTGTTGTTTTTCGCTTCATTAGTCGAATTCAGCTTCCGGTGTGTGAGATGTGGCAGTGTGCTATGAAAACCGCGTTCTTATATGATGCACCAATTTTTAATATTTGTTTTTTTGGAAGTATGCACAAGATAAAGTATAGGTAATTGAGAGATAAACATGCAAGAAAAGGCGAGGATGTTGGCCAGACGCACGTCTGGTTTGCTACCGTGCACCGAGGAAAGGGATAAAGGAGAGGAAAAAGATAGAAGAGAGGCAAGAAAGATACACACAATCACGAGCACATTCAGGGGAGCACACGTAGTGTATACATGGGGTCGCTCAGGTTTATCGTGTTCAAGTGCTGTTAGTGCTTTATTCGCTTTTTGCGTTATTGAGGCACATGCCCACGTTCCCCGAATCTTCTGCACAGAGAATGGTGTAGAGTCCAGTTGGTTCCAAAACATCCGGAACCGGCATCGCTGGGCGTCGTAGCAAGCGCAGCTGCACAGGACGTGCTCGATAGTCTCTTCAGCTCCGCAGGAGTTCCATGTGGAGGTTGCTGCGAATAAAGGAGGAAGAAGGGGTGGAGGGCACGAGCACGAGCCAGGGGCGCTGGCTCGCTCAATTGATCCCTTGACCTCCAACGCAGACACGATCGGGTCCGGGTCCCCTTCTTCGTTTCTCACACTTCGTTCTGGTGCCGAAACCCTGGCAAAGCGGGGGCTATTTCACCGGCGAAAACAGTTATGGTTTGGTTCCTGCTCGACACAGGAAGTCAGCGTTCGTTCATTCGGCAGGACATTGCTCGAGATTTGAAATGTCCTCTTCGAGGCACTGAGCGCCTCACATTGTTTACCTTCGGGCAAACGAAACGGCACGTGACTTTCACCTGTCACCGCGTTGCGTTGACGTTGCGGAGCCAACGCAGCAGCAACGAGATAACAATAGATGCTCTGACAATACCAGAAATCAGCCCGGCGACAAGTCCGCCATCTGACGGTGAAATCGTAACCATGATCATACGGAAAGGGATGCTCCCTGCCGATGCACGTTCAGACGCAATGACATTTCGCGAGGATGACATAAGTGTACTAATAAGATCGGACTTCTACAGGGACGTTGCAACCGGATCTGTAACACGCTTGACTCCTCTTACCTCGTCGTGGCAGCAGGCGGTGACTTCGCCTTCGACGAGATTCTCAACCCCTTCCGCCTCGATGTCGCAACGGGCCGCAACTTCGCCTTCGACCAGCTTCTTGACTTCTCTCGCTTACCAAGCCGTGACTTCACCGTCGACCACCTTCACGATTCCTCTCGCCTCCTCGTCACCCCAGGCGGCAACTTCGCTTTCGACTGGCGTCATGACTTCAACGCCAACTAGTACTCCAGTGAGTTTTTGGAACACGCTGATAAACCCGCCACTTTCCACGCGATCTACGGCGCTTCAGTGCGAGAAATCGACCGCAAGGCACGCCGTGGAGAGTTCGATGGCCAAGGGAAGCCCAGAGTGCGCCATCGCTCGCGATGCCGGGACGGACGCCGGCAATCGGCTACCGGCCACAGAGCACGTAGACGAATCTCAACTGCCTCCGAACACGGCCGAGATTCTTGCTCTTGAAGACATCACTGCCCGACGGAACCGGGATGCTTCGGCGTCATCCTTGTCGAATAAGGAAGACGAAAAATCGTCATTCACATCGGAGTCTTCATTAAGCTTGGGTGCACCTGTGAGCGAGACATCCACTGAGGGCTACCTGACAACCAAAGTGGTCAAGCAGCGCATGATTGCACAGCGACTACAACGTCTTCCGAAGCGATATCAATAACGGCTAGTGTACATGACGCTGAAGAAGTACGCAAAATATCAAGAAGCCTTGCGAGTCCACGAAACCATGCCGAAAGCCTATTCTTCTTACTACAAGAGACGCTGAAAAGCAAAAGCCCCTATTATGACCTCAAGAAGGCTAGCAACATGAGCATGAAGTATTCTGTACATCGTAGCGAAATTGAACGACTTCCCCTGCAGGACAAGGCACCGCCTCCCTAAGCGTCACCACCTCCTCAAAGCCCCCCATCGTCGCCGTTTAACAACCCCACCCTTTCTGTTATTCGCGTCTTGCTCACTAATGTGCGCTTCAACTTTCCCCGCTGTGCACCCAAAAATTGCCGCGAGTTTGCCGGCCGCGGGAATGTGTTGCAAATAAAGGAGGAAGGAGGGGCGGCGGGCACGAGCGTGATCCACGGGGCGGTGGCTCCCTTGACCTTCAACGCAGCCAGACGATCGGGTCCGTGTCCTTTTCTTCGTTTCTCAAAGAGGTATCTGCCATACCGATGCGAAGGGAGTACGCCTTTGTGAGTGCAATACTCAACCAAAGGTGGCATAGCAGTGTCGCATCTGGGCAGGAAATCTGCGATGGTAGCTGTAACTTGAGCGAAGGATCCAATTCGTATAAGTGATACGCTTAGAATCTGGTAGATAACCAAAACATCTCATGATCTCGAACCATCAAGTAAAGTTATCTTGCCGCATGAGTTCTTAATAGAGGAATCGGGACCACACCCATTTCTTCATGGGCTGAGCGGGCTGCATCATCGGCTAATTGATTTCCAGTAATAACGATATGTCGAGGCAGCCATTGATATATAATATCATGCCCTCGTGCTAGAGCTTCATGATGGCAATGTCTTATTTCATGTACCAATTGTTCATGATTCCTCCTACGCATGGCAGACTGCAAATTCTGAAGTGCTGCCTTCGAATTACAGAATATGACCCATTTTTCTGGACGCTCTAGAACGAGATATTGTAAAGCAGCCCTTATAGCAGCAAGTTCTGATGCCGTAGATGTAGTCATATGCGACAACTTAAATTTGATTGTCATTGCTGCAGCCAAAATTACAGGGGCATGTGACGAGCTGCTGGACGAGACCCACCCATCAGTGTATATCAGCGTTCGGTCCAAATGACTAATGTACTAATATCAGTGTTACTAGCAGTAATGCTACTGTGGAGTGATTGCTTTTATTTCTGACACCTGGAAGTTACAGTCGTACCTGTGGCTGATCGAGACATCACGAGGGACATGTGATTCTCCGTAGCTGGCGTATATCCCGACAGAATGCTGTTTAGGTGCTTGGCTGGGACGTTTGAAAACATAACACTCGGTGCTTCGGAGGGTAGAAAGACCAAGTGGTGGACGGGGACACAGCAGGCATGTCGAATGTGCGCTCTGAAGCAATCAACAACAATACACGTCCTGACCGAATGGTCCTTGGTAAGCCCGATCGTGGCACAGGTGCCACATGACACCTTGCAGCTGATTTTTGTTACATTTTATATATCATGCCTCTTCAAACATTCAAGCATGATGCCTGGAACGCCGAGAAAACACTGGCCTGCTTCAGGACACTTCAGAAGACGTATATTTCCAGAAGGACAAGCAGCAGTGGGTGACATTTCTTTTCTGTGCTGTTTCACTTGATTTTATTTATTTATTCCCAGTAAAGCATGGTAACCGTGAAGCTTGTAGCCAAACGTGTAACTAAGACGTGAACACGTTTGTGGTAGGTATACAAAAATGACCTAGGGAGATTCGAATTAGAAAAAAAGACGAAATCTTGATTGAGAGCTCTCACTGCACGTACTCATTCCCACACTCTTCTCTTGGAAGAACAGTGTAACTTGACTGATTGGAGAAATATTAAGGGGTTCCTAAAGTTTCCTTGCAGTATACGTTGCGATTATATTATCAAGGTTGGTAAGGCCCCTGTTTTTTGGTAAAATCTTTATTAATTGTCCCGAAGCTCAATGACACGAATTCAGGCCTCCCCATGGGGACGTTCTGTTTCTACCTAATCGCTGCTGCAGCTGCTTCACGGGCATGCTGTACAGCCTTTTGTGAGCCAAACTTTATTCCACTACACGCACCAGGGAATGTACGAAGTTGTGCAAAAACAAAGAAAATTACTTCTTGCCCTTCAAATTTACTATAGACCCAACTACAAAGCCAAGCCAAGCCAAGCCAAGGCAAGCCAAGGCAAGGCAAGGCAAGGCAAGGCAAGGCAAGGCAAGCAAGCAAGCAAGCAAGCAAGCAAGCAAGCAAGCAAGCAAGCAAGCAAGCAAGCAAGCAAGCAAGCAAGCAATTGCTGGAGGACGATCTGCAAGTTTCATTTATCTTGTATATGCTTTCATGTCAGAAACAAACCAGATTTAAAATTCAGACGTCGTAATAAGGCACAATGTACGTTATGCTAACTGTACTTACAACAAGAAAAAAATTGTAGAAAAAAGTGTAGACGCGCGTATAGAAAATCACTGGGAGATGCTGATTTTACATTGGCCGGTGAAAGCGAAGAAACATTTGGCTTCATTCAATTTCCGAGCAGGGTCTTTGAGCGCTTTCAAATACGTTTCTTCCGCACAGAACCAATGCGTAAAATATTGACAGATACACCTGTATGGTGGTAACGTCCATGTTCTCCGAGCTAATCGAAGCCCACCGCAAATTTTCGACAGCCCTTTCGATACATAGCCATACAATCAGGAAGCAAGTTTAACGATGGCTAAGTCAAAGGGAGAATAAACTAACTGAGTGAAGCGATGGTCGAATTCTTTCTGCTCCCCTTCGATACTCCGTGGAAAGGTACGCCTCCTCTATACAACAGGCGCATGGTGTGCCGTCCTTGTAGGAACTTAAAGTAGTCCCTCCGCTGGCCTTCGCGGGACGCTTGCCACTGAACCCATAAAGAGGCGCGTGCGGATTGAGCAGATAGCGAGAGCGGCTTAAGAATTTTCGTGGAGCTCAATATAAGGCTACAAAGTCGAAAGAGGAAAAATAATGGACATGAAGACAGGACGGCATGAGGTAGCTATATAAGCCGTAGCCTTTGTTCTAGGCGCACCGAAGAAATTTTACGGGATTTAGCTCGACGATTGACAAAACAGCCTTCAAATACGGAGATGCCGCAGTGGCACTGTTGAAATAACACAACGAAAGCGAGACAAAACAAAGAAAGGTGGCGAAAGTGCAGCGGCGGTTTTCTTATATACGGCCCTTTTCACGTTCCTCGTCGTGCGCCATTTCCTAAACCTTTCTCTGAGCCGTTCTCTTAATCCGGATTTGGAAGACGATGAGAAAAAGCGAAACAACACTGTATCGAGATTAAAAAAAGAGCCCCCCCCCCCTTCCGTTTTCCTTTCATAACAGCATCTGCCTTTTGTCTACACCTTTCGGGAAACGGCCGCCGGTGCTCTTATTACAGTTCAGTTTGAGTGCCTCTTCACCCGATGCTGTTATTCCGTTTTTTTTCGGGTCCTTCATACTTTTTTGCGCTTCTGTTTCCCTCTATGCGAGCTTATTACACAGCCTCCCATATTTCCCCTCACCGTTGCCTTCTTGAAAACACAATACTCACCACTCAGCCGATTGAAGAAAATAAAGTAAGTATAACGGTAATTTTAGGAGCTATGTAACGGTAATACGGTAGCTAGCTGCAATTTCTGCTTTTTTTTAGCACAGTTTTAAGGCTCCCGTTTCCGCGGTATGCGGCGTCGGACGACGCCGACGCTGCATAACACAGCAACGTTCACTCTCTTTCGTCCTCGTTCGCTCTGCCGTTGGCAGAGCGGACGAAAGAGCGACCGTGGGGTGTAGCACAGGATGAAAGAAGACAGGATAGCAAAGACAGCGGGTGAGAACGACAGTGACGAGACTACAGTTTCTGCGGCACCCCGCAATAGTGCGCATTGCCATGCGGTCGCTGATGATGTCATCACTATTAGTATGCGGCGGGGGCGTCCACCGATACCATATATAGAAATAAAGCAATGTCTGCAGCGGAACGCAATCACACGCTGCCTTCCGCGGTCTGGACCTACTAAAAAAATAGATCTTGAGCTTTGGACTCACTCACAGTCAGATTTGCTATAATTTTTCTGAGCTGGACTCACTCGGTCTCAAGCTCACAAAGAAGTTCTTTAACCGGGCTCACTCGGACTTAGACTCACCAAAATATTACTCCCCCGGACTCACTCAGACTCAGACTCACGGCTCGATGTGAGTCGGAGTGAGACCGAGAGTCGACTCATGAGTGAGTTCACCGACCTATGACCACCACACAGGGGGAGTCCGGGCTTGGGGAATCGTTCAGGGCTTATTGTGCGCAGTGGCGCACACACAAGCGTGTTGTGTTTGCTTTGTTGTACGTTACTTATGCTTATTGGTAGTCACCGTGCGTGCACCAATCAAGTGGACTGTTTTCGGTGCATTTAGCATTTTAGTCATGAAAGCTTGGCATATAACACAGCACCCATAGGAATGGAAGACCGCAGTGTGAGCACCTAGATAAGGAATAAGCTAATAGTAAAAGTGAGGCACGAAGCGGATTTGAACGGAATAGGACAAAGAGAATTTGAAATCAAATAGTTCGAATTGTACATATAACATATTTTAAAGAAAAATTGGCCCCGTATCTGCATGTAATGTCGTCGAAAGACGATAGTCTTGCGTGTGGAGAGAGTGAAAAAAAATTTATTTGATGTTCTGCGCAAGAAAAACGGTCAATGGTATTCCGGAGGCGCTGCGTTAGAGTGCCTCGAGCGTGCAGCGGAGGCTCACGAGCGCATCAGGTCATGTCACACGTGAGCCATGAGCGCCATGTGGCAGTTTCTTTTGGAAAACAAAGCGCGTGGCCGTGCGCGGCCGTCTCAGAGGTGATAAGGTGTAGAACGTGAGGCGACGGGTAGGTGCCACCACCATCTCGTCTCAGCAAAGCGTTGGAAACACTTCCCGTTCCGTGCAAGCGTTGCGTGGTAAACGCAGCGTGATAAGCGTTAGAGTCCTTAAAATTACTTATGTATACGTTTTCTAGGAAGAGATGCATAAGCAGAATATATTCGTGTTCTTATGGTGCCCCAAACGTGCGCTATAATTGCTTTTTAATTGACAATTGCCCAAGCATGAACGCTCAACCTTGAGCAACATTGGTGGTCGCTGCGGATAGTGTCGGCCATTTCAAGTACACGATGCCGTTAAGAGTGGACAAACAGACCAATTTACAGACAGACAGAGAGCCAGCTAGACAGACAGACCGAAATTTTTGCATCGAAGGTCCCCAAGAAAGAATATCGTCTTTAAAATGAGTGTTTTTGGCATGCCGCAACTCACTGCAGGACTTTCTTTCGAAACAAAGTGGACGTGGCCTTGACTAGTAGCAGTACTCAGGACTTGAATAGTGGTTGGTAGGATGGACGTTATAGGCGGTAAAATACATTACATTTTACAATTAGCTATACTGAGCTCATATAAGCCCGTTAAGTTTCTAAAGAGAATCACTAAAAGGGCAAAACGGGAATTAGCTTTGAAGCATGGCATGGCAATACTGCTAATTTTTTTTCTTTTTCTCTTTATTGAGTGGTTTCATGGCGCAGGAGCTCCACGCTGCAGTGACCATGTCTTTTCAAGGAGTTACATGCGGTAAAAGATAAGCCTGTTTCTTTGTTTCGAACAGATCAAAATTTCAATACCACGAATGCATCTAGTAGCAAATTCAAAATATTTGTTTGAATATCTGGAAAATTCACGTGTGCGCAGCCTCCCATCATAAATGCTCCTATACGTTGCCAGTGCAATCGGTGGCATACTTCAGCCATGCAGTTATTTCTGTACAGACGAATTTTATAGATGCATGAGAACTTAAAAATGCCTTAATGTGAGGCAGTAAATATGTTTTAATTGATCGAGAAATTGGCAGATCTCACGTACAGTGGGAATCGATGATATGCGAAGCACGAATGAGAAAGGTTGATATGTCACTTTAAAATCAGCACAACGTTACGAGGTGGAGGTAAATAATACCGTACATGACTTTTGTGTCATGATTATCATGTTTGGATGTGTCGTTTACCTTCGTCATCTATTCACGTCACGTGATACCAAATTTGGTATATGTGGAGCTAGCCAAACGGCCGCGAGCGCAGCATCAAGTTCCCAATATACTCCAATGTAGCGTTGACGCGCGTGCACGCTGGGCACAGCGACGCTATGTTGGCAAAACGCGGGCACTCTATAGTGCGACGCCAGGCGCAACTTGCGTCCGTCGGTGCGCCCCGACGGCAACCGGCACGAAATGCGACATGCTGCATTTCGTGCCGATGCATTACCCAGACAAATACTCCGCGTCCCTCTTTTCACGACGGAGGGACACCGGACTTGCTGAAACGCGCTTGCGTCAAAGACACGCAGTGTGGTGCGCGCCTGCGAGTATATGGCAGGACCGGTGTCCGGCGTGGCAACGCCAGTGTGACGCGAAGAAATGAACGCCGGCGAGCACGCGCAACGCGTCACGTCGAAATGTATTGCCGCCTTGATTGTGGCATGTAGTCTTGTTCTCACATGACACGCATCTCATGATTAGCATGTTAGCACCAATCACATACCTTCGTAATGCAATGACGTCTCGTAATACCCAATTTGGCATGTGTGAAGCTAGCGAGACGGCCGCAATCACATCATAAGTGTGTCATGTAGCCATGTTGTTACATGACACGCATGTCATGATTAATATGTTTGGATGTGTCATTTAACTATAGGCCGTCCGTTCGCGTCGCGAAATACTGAGTTTGGTACACTTGATGCTAGCGAAACGGCCGCGAGTGCATCATGAGCGTAGCATGTAGTCATGTTGTTACATGACACGCATCTCATGTTTATCATGTTTACACCAGTATCCTACCTTCGTGGTCTATTGACGTCCCGTAATACCAAATTTGGTATCATCATCATTATCATCATCATCATCATCTTCATCATCTTGCCTACGTACACTGCAGGACAAAGGCCTCTCCCATGTTCCGCCAGTTAACTCGGTCCTGTGCTTGCTGCTGCCAATTTATACCAGCAAACTTCTTAATCTCATCTGCCCCCCTAACCTTCTGTCTCCCCCTAGCCCGCGTGAGAAGGCAAGTGGGTTAGGGGGAGTTAGTTACCAGTTAGTTACCCTTAATGACCAGCGGTTATCCCGTCTGTGCACTACACGCCCGGCTCATGTCCATTTCCTCTTCTTGATTTCAACTATGACGTCCTTAACCCCCGTTTGTTCCCTAATCCACTCTCCTTTCTTCTTGTCCCTAAAGGTTACACCTACCATTTTTCTTTCCATTGCTCGCTGCGTCGTCCTCAATTTAAGCTGAACCCTCTTTGTAAGTCTCCAGGTTTCTGCTCCGTAGCTAAGTACCGGCAAGATACAGCTGTTACATATCTTCCTCTTGAAGAATAGTGGCAATCTACCTGTCATACTTTGAGAGTGCTTGCCAAATGTGCTCCACACCATTCTTATTCTTCTAGTTACTTCAATTTGGCATTAGTGACGCTAGCGAAACAGCCACGAGTGCATCATGAGCTTAGCTTGTAGTCATGATGTTACATGACACGCATATCATGATTTTCTTGCTGGGGTTTGTCGCTTGTGTTCGCCATGTAATCATGCCATATCATACCAGTTTTGCAACACGCCATGTGAACCAAACCATCGCAAGAGCTGCAGGACCATGAAATGTAAATCACTACATTCATGACAATATTGTCATAATTTTCTTGTTATGACTAGTTAAATATGTTCTTCATACAGTCATGTTATGTCATACCAAGTTTGGTATCGATAGCATAATCGAAACGGCCAGGAGAGCTAAAAGTCGTAGGTGGCTAAATAGACAGACAGATAGATAGATAGATAGATAGATAGATAGATAGATAGATAGATAGATAGATAGATAGATAGATAGATAGATAGATAGATAGATACGCTCAATGTCGCCGAAGTTCGATAAGAAATGCTTCGCATTTAATTTCTTGCGGTATCTCCATTGCCGCTAAATTATAGCATGAGATTTGTCCGTATTAACGCCATTTTGAGCTGTCCCGTTCAGTCTTGCGCCATTCTGGAACGCGGACTTGCATCGGACAGGCGTTGAGATACAGCGTCACTTACTTCACGCTAGCCTTATCTGTGTCACATCGCCAAACCTGCAGGCGTGGTTCAAAACTTCTGTTAGGCCTCGTACAGCAAACCAAACTGCGTAACCATTTGTAACGTGTAGCTTGGGCTGGTTGGAATACTTGCACGATTGATGCAGCGCCCAAGTACACACAGAGTGCGCATGACATCTTTTTATGGGGTGGAGCAAACTGTTAAGAAAAAAAAAATCTGCTTACACTCGTCGTCCATAGCTTGAGAAACAGCAAAGCTGGTGAATCTTAGGGCCTTATTGAGGCCTTTTTCATTGAGGCTAGACATTTTCTTGGATTACAGAGTATATGTTGTCAAACCGCAGCCTGTCACACACCATACATGAATGTTCAGACGAAGTGCCAGAAACTAACGTGCAAACTTGGCCGCTTGCGTACGCGGTAGAAGCGCAGACCTTTCGTCAGTCGTACTCGGTTCATGCCACGGCGGGCAAAGACGGCTGGCTGCGTGGATGGTCTCCGTCAATGTGCGTGGCGTGGCAGTGGCTGCTCACCGGCGCATGCAAGGCTGGGTGAGGTTGAGCCCAGGTGGTGCGCAGCTGTGGCTTGGTTAGTGATAAGCAACGGCGTGGAAGGTTTCTTGCGGACGCTGGACATGTTATCTCGATCTCTTGTCACCTTTGCTCTTGAAAACACACACAGAAAACGCACAAACACAACGCACAGAGAGAGAGAGAGAGAAAGAGGAGAGAGAGAAAGAGAAAGAGAGAGAGACAGACTACCATACACATTACATCAAGGATGTCAACTATTTTGTTCACTTTTACCGCATTTCGAACTGTATGGCGCAAACATATTTCCTAAAACTGGCCATTATAAGTCTATGGCTCATTGAAAACGCTATGTACTCATACTCATAGTGGGCTGCAACCGACGAAGAAATAGAAGCTTCACCACAGCCTCACTTCGTGACGCAGACCATTTTCGTGGACGTTCGATCCAAAAAGAAAAGTTGATCACAGCGATAGATGTTAGGTGATTTATACGAAGTCCATTTTTAGCACCGTAGCTGTCCGCCACCGCCGGTGTCCACGACCGCTATCACGCAAAATAGAAAAAGAAACAGGCTAAAGAAAAAATACCAAGTACGGAAATAGGTTTGAACCTAAGTCCTGTGCGTGGCAGTCCAGTACTCTACCATTCGGCTGCGCTGGTGTTGGAAGCCCCCTTGCGAACTGACTATACGCTGGCTTTGTGTCGGATATGCAGTCGCATTAACATGTGTAACAAAGCGTTTTCAGACAGTAAAATTACGACCAAGCGTCAAACAATATGGATTGCGTAACGAATGGATCTTTAATTCTCCAACTCATTACAAAAGTCTCAGGCATAATTCTTCATAATCGTTGGCCTCAGCTATCAGCAAAAGTGCCCATGATTGGTTACGACTATGTAGCAGGTACCACGCTTTTCCAACGAATGGCAAATAATGGCACAGTGAACACTTTCCCACTGAACAAAAATTATGACAATTTATGGAGTCGTGGGTACCATGCAAGTGTGCCTGTCGTAGTTGCCAGAAAAGTCTTTAAAAAAGGCTCCAGAAAAACCTCTCTTCCAACTTTCATCCTGACTGTACTGCGCGTCCCGTGCAGGCCTGGTGGTATCTGAATCAGTACATGGAAATCGCTATAGGTGCTTATAAACTGAACTCCTATAACTTGTGTCAATACTACACAAACGACCCTGCCGCGGTGGTCCAGTGGCTAAGGTACTCGGCTGCTGACCCGCAGGTTGCGGGCTCAAATCCCGGCTGCGGCGGCTGCATTTCCGTTGGTAGCAGAAATGTTGTAGGCCCGTGTTCTCAGATTTGGGTGCACGTTAAAGAACCACAGGTGGTCGAAATTTCCGGAGTCCTCCACTACGGCGTCTCTCATAATTATATGGTGGTTTTGGGACGGTAAACCCCACATATCAATCAATATTACACAAACGCAAGAAGCCATTCTATGCAGTTGGCAGAACAGACGAGCCTTTAGCTTAAGTATATGTGTTGTATTTACAGCGGGACAGAAAAAGTACCCACGATTCGTAAGAAAACCAGCGTGACTTTAACATAAGTGACCGACAAGCGCCTCTTTTTTGCGGGCCAAGCTTGAATTTATCCTTAGTTTGCGACTGATCATAGCGATATGATGTAAAGTGTAGAACCCAAACAACACCGTGGAAATCTATGACATCATGGTTAATTGGAGCGGAAAAATTTAAGTCAATGTGGCTAATGATGGTTTGTTTGAAATGACTACATGGTTTATATACAGAGTGTCTTATCACGGCGACAATAGTGTTCGGTACTGTGTAAAAATAATACACTAATTGAAGGTAGAATAATTTTATGTTAAAGTGATTGGGACGGTTCACTGCTCTCCCATAGCGAAGTACGAAGTACTCGAAATCGTTCAACACTTCTTCTAAGCAGACATTCTGTGTGACCATTAAAGAAAAAAAAAGAAAAGGAAGGATACTGCAGGGCACTACCTAGCTCGAAACGACAAAAACGCAGTAGAACACGACAAAAGATGAACAAGTGTGACAGCAAAACGTACAAGTGTGGTAGCTCCAAGAAAAAAAAAAATCAACGAAAAATATAACGAGCGAGAGTAAAAATAAACTGGACGAAATTATCCCATTTCGAGTTTCCGGTCTCCATTTTCTAATCTAATCTTGGCTGTTTCCCCCGATGAAATGGCGCTGAAGACGTCCGCGAGTTTGTAAGATAAAGATGGAAAAAGCATTGAGAGATTGTAATAAGAAGCGAAGATGGAGCACACAAACAACTTCCTTAAGATTATATATATTTTAAATAATCAAACAATGTGGATGTTGCGTGATGTTTCAAAGAAGCATGGAAGGAAGGTGGAAGGCAAGGGGGCGTAGTGGTAGCTCCGATAAGTTCACTATGACGGGCGTCCTCGGAAGATTATTGGCTGCGCAGAAGGTGTGTGAAGCCGAGTCACAACAATAAGCAAAATGCGCAAGCCATGGTGTTAAAGTGCGGGCTTCAAGTTTTTTGCAGCTCCTCACTTCCCAGCCAGTCCTTTAATTGAAGTGAGTGGCTAAAAAATAAAACCCGAGGAAACGCGATGACGACAAACATCAGCGCACAAAAGGAAAACAAAATCTTTCGAGGCAGGACTTATCAAAGAGGTGATAAAAGTGGAGCTGGCGGCGGCATCGTTTTACGGATGGCTGGGACTCGTGTCAAATTCAACGGAAAGCCGCAGGAACTAGAGGATTCGGGCGGGGAAAAAAGAACAAACCAATTAAAAAATAAAAGCACCTTTCGCGGCTATCTAAGTGGGAAGTGTATATAATCGCCCAACTAGAAGGTATTAAAAAGCGCCGCGTCAACACTGGTGGCAGCACGCTTTCTAAGGAAAGCCGCCGGACGACAAAGAAAAGCGCCGTAATGCGGCCTTCTGGTTCGGATAATCTACTGTTATCTCCAGCGAAACACGCCTTGCTCGTCGAACCTCCCAAGCGCGCGGCCCGCTTTTGTTCCGAGGATTAATTATTTGCGCGTGATTACCCGGTTGTGCTATTCAGCTTGTTCCTTGGCCGCTTTTTGCCGCGCTACAAGTTCTTACAGAGCCGGCAAGGGTGGGAGAGTCCTTACTGCCACCTCCCGGCGCTAGAGAGATTGCGGACAGCTCGGCGTGATTGGCCTGCTGCAATGTGCAACACGTAACATACGTACGTAGTACGTGCCGAGAGGGAACTTTACCGTATGGAGGATAATCACGTAGACAGCGGCGTTGCGAGACGTTGCTTCGGGCCTCCACGGCTTTTGTTCCATGAGCAGTTTCTGGTATGATTCGATACGCAGGCTATAATAAAGAAAATAGCACATAGGTGGGGAGGGACTGCATGCATCTGGAGCGTGTTCCTGAAAAGAATAACTTGCACTTCTTGAATCAATGGGCTAACTCACGCAGTTGGGGCCTGCAGGGAATAGCAATGGTCTTATACGTGCTGTACAGTATTTGAAGTTTTAAAGCAACGGCCACACCCCTAAAAATGCAATTACATCACCACATGCCTTATCTGTTGAGCAAATTATCACAAAAGGTCTGAAAATTCAGAGACTCGTCCACTATAGCAAGATAATCTTCCACAGGTTAGTGCTCTGGAGGTAATTTTTTTCAGCAACTTACAAACAGCCACTCACCGTCTCGATTGTGGTGTCAATGAATAAAGGGTGCAACTGACTCTTTTCTACAACTTCAGAAATACAATATTTCAGAAATTGCTGTTTCCCTTCAGTGCATGTAAGTGGTCATTTAAAAGACACTTTACTTAAAAGCTGAAGTTCCGCGTTATCTACGCGCTCGAAGCTTTACCGAATGATAGTCTCGATTTCTGCATTTCCCTGATAAATATGCTAAACATAGATGGGTTAATTGGTTGACTGATTGATGAGACATCGATCTGGCCTAATAATAATCATCTTTCGCGCCTACAGCGATGCAATCTTACATTTCCATCTTCATTGAAGCGGGATATACGTGACTGGAAGTCGAATTTGTGACCGAGGTATGCATGCAACTGTCTCAAGAAATAAACATACAGAAAACGTAAAGAAGCAACAAAAAAGTCACAGCTTTGCCGCAAAGGCGAAGCAATGAACGTGATAGCAACAAGTTGGTAAGTCACGCGCACAGTGGCAAGCGAAGCTTCTTATAGCGTTAACCCTTCGTCCCTCGTAGCCATTGTAGTGTGTAACAGGTATAACATTTTGACTTACAATGTGGTGCCGGTGAGAGATTTCTTCTGTGCGTTGTTGAACAATAAAAAGTGTGCTCATGTTGTGAAGAGGAATGCCCACTACTGCAGCGACATCGACTCGTGGGCGCGAGGCACGAGCTAAGACTGCCTGGTTGCTGCTGCGACGCTGCCCGTACATCCGGCTAGCTCTTGCTGCTTTTGTACCGACGCTGATACCGCTTTTCACCTTGCATTTACATTATATTTTGGTGGAGAGTGCTGCGGTCTTCCCCAGTCCTAGAACTGCGTAGCCGAAAGCTGCCGTCCGTCATGCCTGACGACGCTGTCTTCACACTCCCACCGGCTTCGCCACGCAGGAGCTGTCCCGGTGCCCAGCTCTTGCGAGAACCCGACATCTTCAGCGGCACCGACAAGAAAGGCGTTGAGGATTGGCTGGAATCTTATGAACGAGCCAGCGCTACTAACAAATGGGACGATCCCACAAAGCTTGGTACCGTTATGTTTTATTTAACGGATGTTGCCAAGCTGTGGTACAGAAACCATGAGGCGAATATCACCACCTGGACGACCTTCAAAGCCTGCATCGCAGATGTTTTTGGACGCCCTGGTGTGCGCAAACTTCGCGCAGAACAACGCCTACGAGGCCGGTCCCAACAAACTGGTGAGACATTCACCAGCTACATAGAGGACATCCTCGACCTCTGCCGGCGTGTCGACCCGTCGATGGCAGAAACTGACAAGGTGCGACATATCATGAAAAGCATTTCCGACGACGCCTTTCAGATGCTGCTCTCCAAGAACCCTGTCACTGTCTCTGAGGTCATCGAGTTGTGTCAGAGTTTCGACGAGATGCGACGACAGCGTCTTCTCACGCGACGCCCTGACGTTCCGGATGACACCCTCTCCAGCCTGACCACCACATCTGACCTTCAGTCGCTGCTATCGCAGATTAAGGAGTTTGTTCGTGCTGAGGTCGCTCGTCAGCTATCGCTGCTATCAACAGCCGGCCAACCAGCGTCACCCCTGCCAGCAAACATTCACCAGGTCATCCAGGAGCAAGTTTGCGCGGCTCTGCCATCTGTCCGTGACACTTCACCCTTGCCGAGCCCTGTTGCCTGTGCCGAGGTAAATGCACCTCTAAGCTATGCTGAAGTAGCGGCTCGACCACCTCTTCAGACTTTTACGTCACTTCCCTCAGCCGTGCCGCTCCGACCCACTCCTTGGTTCGCTCAGCCAAGGTCCGTCCAGAGTAGTGGACAATGGCGTACACTCGACAATCGCCCAATATGCTTTGCCTGTGGGCTACCTGGCCACATAGCGCGATACTGCCGTCGGCGCGTCCCTGTCTACCGACAGAGCTACGACCAGACTTTCGAACCTGCCCTTTATGTGCCACCGCGCCGTTCGCGCACAGGCTCTCAGCCACCTAACCAGATGTCATCGTACGCCGACCACCGCCCTCCTGTTAACCGCCGCTCGCCATCACCCCGACGCCGCTCACCATCGCCGATGCGTCGTCGTCCTTCATCGCCGGAGCGGGAAAACTAATTGCCGCAGTTCCAGAGGCAGGACCTGCGTCGCCAGCGAAAAGACCAAGGGCTCTCACTTCACCAACGAATGTTCTGGACGTACATGTGGACGGCGTCACTGCACTCGCTCTTGTCGACACTGGTGCCGCAGTTTCAGTGATAAGTGCTAGACTATGCCGCTTGCTGAAAAAAGTTATGACGCCACTAGCTAGTATATCACTTCGTACAGCCAGCGCAGATCATGTCACACCAGCCGCTGCTTGTACCGCTCGCATCGCGATTGATGGCCTCATTTATGTCGTTGAATTGCTAGTGTTCGATTCCTGCTCCCATGACCTCATTTTGGGCTGGGATTTTCTCTCCGCTATAAGGTCGTCATCGACTGCTCTCGCGCTGAGGTGGCATTTGAAGTGTTTGACGACGCTCCATTATATGATGCTCATGAAACCGGGGACAAACTATTTGTTGCTGAAGACGTCATCATACCGCCGCACTCTTTTGCCCTTACCATGGTGTCTTGCAACTCTCTCGCCAAGTCTAGTGCCCTTTTCACGCCATCTGCTCTTTTCGTTCGTCGCAAGTGTTCGCCGCTACCTTATGCCCTTCTAGAACTTCATGACGGCGTCAGCAGACTGCTAATCTCGAACCTCTTGTCATGTCCTGTAACACTACTCCGGGGTGAGTGCGTCGGGCGTGTTTACAGTCTCGACCCTTCTGCAATTATCAACATGCCGGCTGGTCCTTCCGCCGAACACGAAGTCGCCGGAGTGATCTGTGCCTCTTCGCCGCAGACTAATAGGCCGGACGTACTGAGCAGCTCCATCGCCGACACGTTAACCGTTTCGCAACGTGCTCAGCTTCTACGACTACTGAACAAGTTCCGTTATTCCTTCGACTGCCAGCATACTTCCCTCGGCCGCACGTCAGCCGTGTGTCACCGCATCAACACGGGTGCCAATGCGCCATTGCGTCAAAGACCCTATCGCGTGCCCGCAGCCGAGTGCCAGGTTATCGATGACCAAGTAGCTGATATGCTCAAGCGTGGCGTCATCCAGCCTTCGAACAGCCCCTGGGCATCTCCAGTCGTTCTCGTTAAGAAGAAGGACGGGTCAATTCGCTTCTGTGTTGACTACCGTCGTCTTAACAAAATAACTCAAAAGGACGTTTACCCGTTACCGAGAATCGACGATGCCCTTGACTGCCTCCAAGGTGCGGAGTTCTTCTCTTCTATTGACTTACGGAGTGGCTACTGGCAAGTCCCTCTGGCACCTGAAGATCAGCCTAAGACGGCCTTTGTCACACCTGATGGCCTTTACGAATTCTGTGTGATGCCTTTTGGTCTTTGCAACGCACCCGCAACATTCGAGCGGATGATGGACAATCTTTTGCGTGGCCTGAAGTGGAAAACATGCCTGTGCTACTTGGATGACGTGATTATATTTTCACCGGATTTTCCAACGCATCTCCGCAGGCTAGATGAAGTGCTGCAGTGCCTAACTGATGCCGGCTCTCAGCTCAATTGGAAATGCCGCTTCGGCACAAGTCAGCTCACCATCCTCGGTCATGTGGTATCTAGAGAGGGTATTCTTCCTGACACCGCCAAGCTTCGGGCAGTTGCAGAGTTCCCTAAACCTGCGTCTCTGAATGATCTGCGCAGCTTTCTTGGCCTCTGCTCGTATTTCCGCCGCTTTATTCGGAATTTTGCTATGTGATCACTGCCCCCTTGACTGAAGTTCTACGCAGTGACTGGAAAAGTTACGCTTGGTCACCCGCCTGTGACGATGCTTTCGAAAAGTTGCGCCGTCTGTTAACCTCGCCGCCAATCTTGCGTAATTTCGACCTGACTGCTCTGACAGAGGTACACACCGATGCCAGCGGTGTTGGACTCGGCGCCGTGCTCGCGCAGCGTAAATCGGGATTCCAGGAGTACGTAGTCGCATACGCAAGCCGTACCCTCACCAAAGCGGAGAAGAACTATTCTGTGACAGAGAAGGAGTGTCTGGCAATTATATGGGCTCTAGGTAAATTTAGACCGTATATGGTCACCCTTTCGACGTAGTCACCGATCACCGTGCGCTTTGTAGGTTATACACGTTGAAGGACCCCTCCGGCCGTTTAGCTCGCTGGGCTTTGCGGTTGCAAGAATTCGACATGCGTGTTGTCTACAGGTCTGGCCGACGTCACACTGATGCCGACGCTTTATCACGCTCACCTATGTCCGCTGAAAGCTCTGCATGTTTATCTGCCGTGGACGAAATGGTTGCGTTCCCAGATAACTGTGACATGGCGTCTGAGCAACGCAAGGATGACTGGATCAGCTCTGTTCTGCGATTCCTTTCAGATCCGTCGACTTCTCCATCTTCTCGAACGTTGCGCCGTCAAGCGGCTCACTTTGAGGTCCGCGATGGCCTCCTTTATCGCAGGAATTACAAGCCTGAGGGCCAAAAGTGGCTACTGGTCATACCTCGCCATCTTCGTGCTGCAATATGTTCAGCTTTCCATGCTCATCTCAGTGCGCACATGCGGGCATCTTCAAAACATATGCTCGGATTTCCTCCCGGTTTTATTGGCGAGGCATGTACACCTTTTTGCGCAAGTACATTCAGTCATGTCCGCAGTGCCAACGACGGAAAGCTTTGCCTCATCATACCTGTAGTCCGATCCAGCCAATTCCTTGCCCAGCCAGGCCTTTTGACCGCATTGGGATCGATCTGTACGGGCCTCTTCCATTCACGGCTTCCGGAAACCGTTGGATCGTTGTCGCTGTCGACTATCTGACGCGATACGCAGAAACACCCGCTTTGCCTGCTGCCACAGCACGCGACGTATCTTCTTTTCTCTTGCAGCACTTCATTCTCCGTCACGGCGCACCGCGCGAACTTCTCAGCGACAGAGGACGTGTGTTCCTCTCTGAAGTCGTCAATGCACTCCTTGCCGAATGCCGTATTATTCACCGGACTACCACCGCCTACCATCCGCAGACGAATGGATTGACGGAAAGATTCAACCGTACCCTAGGAGATATGATATCAAAGTATGTTGCCTCAGACCACTCCGACTGGGACCTCATTCTGCCTTTTGTGACATACGCCTACAATACTGCTCCACAGGCGACTACAGGATTTTCACCATTTTTACTGTTATATGGCCGAGACCCTTCCACCACACTAGATACCATTCTGTCCTACCACCCTGATTCCTCAGAGTCTACGCCCATCTCTGAAGCTGCCCGCCGCGCCGAGGAATACCGTAAGCTCGCCCAGTCGTTCACAACCATTGACCAATGGAGACAAAAATCTCGGCGTGACGATAACCACCCGTACCCTAACTTTGTTCCGGACACTCTTGTGTGGATTTGGGTTCCCACTGTGCCTACAGGCCTTTCCTCGAAGTTTTTTTCAAAATAGCAGGGACCCTACCGCATATTCTCGCAGACTTCACCAGTTAACTACATCGTCGAACCCGTTACGCCATCCACAGACCAGCGCTTTCGGGGACGTGAAATTGTTCACGTACAGCGGCTGAAACCTTATTACGATCCGCTCGTACTCTGTTCACAGTGAGTCGTCAGGATGGCTTCTTTTCCGACGGGGGACGAAGTGTAGTGAAGAGGAATGCCCACTACTGCAGCGACATCGACACGTTGGCGCGAGGCACGAGCTAAGACTGCCTGGTTGCTGCTGCGACGCTGCCCGTACACCCGGCTAGCTCTTGCTGCTTCTGTACCGACGCTGATACCGCTTTTGCCCTTGCATTTACATTATACTCAATGTACATGCCAATGGCTGCTAATGGAGAATGAGAGACAGGAGAATTCGGCTTATAGTTAAAGCGCACGCTGCGATTACCATTAGCAGCTATTGGCATGTACATTGAGCACTATCTGACAAGAAAGGGTTGCTACGTTATACTCTCTGGATGTAACCTCCTTAGTTTTAGAGAGGTTTAGCGAGCGTTGAGCCGCAGTGCCATGAATACAATGAACTTGTATATACTATAATATAGAACGGAGACAGTCAAAACTGTTATCCGAGACCAGGTAGGAGCGTAGGCCTAGCTATCAAAATCAGCGACAGTCCGGGCCGAGCGTCTCGTGCTTAGCACTGACAATGTGTGTGCCGAGATTTGCATGACCCACTACAATCATCATTACATATTTCCCCCCTCGCTGAAGATAATGCCATGTAAGTGTTCTAAGGTGTCGTGAGGACAAGTGGTTCGTGATATGGTTTGAGGTGATTCACATGTACGATTTCGCGGCCTCGGCGACGCATGTCCACAGTGGCCGTGAGGGGTTCGATGAGGTAGTTAACAGCGGAAGTTTGTTCTATGACGCGATAAGGTCCATGGTACCTGCTGACAAACTTTGTAGAGGTACCAGGAGCAGTACTGGGGGGCACCCACAGCCAAACAAGAGAGTTGGGCGAAAATTGGTAGTTGGACCGTCCATCGTCGTGACGAAATTTCTGTAGCCCTTGTTCTTGGGTTGTAAGGGTGCGAGCTAATTGCCGACATTCTTCCGCATACCGCGCGGCTTCGGAAAGTGGTGTGCCTTCGAATGAGTCGGGTCGGTAGGGGAGAATGGTGTCGATTGGAGACGATGGTTCTCGACCATAAAGTAAAAAGAATGGAGAAAAGCCTGTCGTCGCTTGAGGTGCCGTGTTGTAAGCGTACGTTACGTAAGGAAGGATGAGATCCCAGTTGGTGTGGTCGGAGGCGACATACATAGAAAGCATGTCGCCAAGAGTACGGTTGAAACGCTCGGTCAAGCCATTTGTTTGTGGGCGATATGCGGTAGTACAGCGGTGAATTACATGGCATTCTGCAAGAAGTTCTCGAATAACATCCGCGAGAAAGACGCGGCCTCGGTCGCTCAAAAGTTCACGTGGAGCGCCATGACGCAGAACAAAACGTTGCAGCAGGAAAGACGCAACGTCACGTGCCGTCGCGGCTGGTAGAGCGGCCGTTTCTGCATATCTCGTGAGATGGTCGATCGCTACAATAATCCAGCGATTCCCAGCTGATGTATATGGTAGAGCACCATAAAGGTCTATTCCAACCCGGTCGAATGGTCGCACTGGGCACGGTAACGGCTGCATTGGTGCAGTATGACGGCTAGGATCGTGCTTGCGGCGTTGGCACTCTGTGCAAGATCGAATGTACTTTTGAACGAATGTGTACATGCCGCGCCAATAAAACCGAAAACGTAGCCTGGCGTAGGTTTTAAACAAACCGGCGGGCGCACACTGCGGATCGGCATGGAAAGCAGCACATACGCTGGCGCGGAGATGCCTGGGTATGACGAGTAGCCATTTGCGACCGTCAGGGTGGTAGTTGTGGCGATAAAGTATTCCATCACGGATGGCGAAGTGAGAGGCTTGTCGGTGTAGCGCTCGAGATGGCGGGTGGGCGAGTGTTTCAGATAGGTAATCCATCAGAGACGCAATCCACGAATCTTTGCGCTGCTCCGCAGCCGTGTTGATGGGTCCTGATAGTGGAAGGAAGTTGTCTTGGATGGAGACACTCGCAATATCAGTAGAAACAGGCGAACGCGAAAGAGCGTCGGCATCGGCGTGCTTCTGGCATGAGCGATAAATGACACGGATGTCGTACTCTTGGAGCCGTAAAGCCCATCGTGCCAAGCGTCCTGAGGGATCTTTGAGGGAGGATAACCAGCAGAGCGCGTGGTGGTCGGTAACAACATCGAAAGGGCGGCCGTACAGATAAGGCCGAAATTTTGTAATGGCCCAGATAATCGCTAGGCATTCTTTCTCAGTTACCGAATAATTTGCTTCTGTTCTTGTAAGAGTGCGGCTCGCGTACGCAACAACATATTCTTGGTAACCAGGCTTTCGTTGGGCGAGTACAGCGCCAAGACCGACACCGCTAGCATCTGTGTGGATTTCTGTGGGAGCGCTTGAATCGAAATGACGCAGTATGGGTGGTGTTGTAAGCAGTTCACGGAGCTTCGCAAAGGCACTGTCGCAAGCTGGAGACCACGCAGATAAATTTCGGTCTCCCTGAAGTAGGTCTGTCAGAGGCGCCATGATCGAGGCGAAATCTCGGACGAAGCGGCGGAAGTATGAGCAAAGGCCAATGAAACTACGCAGCTGCTTGAGAGACGTGGGCCTCGGGAACTCGCGAACAGCACGTAGCTTAGCGGGGTCAGGAAGAACGCCATCCTTCGACACGACGTGTCCGAGAATGGTCAGCTTGCGCGCTCCAAAGTGACACTTCTTCAAGTTGAGTTGGAGGCCGGCTGCAGAGAGGCAGCGTAGAACCTGTTCCAAGCGACGAAGGTGCGTGGGAAAATCGGGTGAGAATACCACTACATCGTCTAAGTAGCACAAACACGTGTTCCATTTGAGGCCTCGTAGGATAGTGTCCATCATGCGCTCAAATGTTGCCGGCGCATTGCATAGCCCGAATGGCATCACGTTAAATTCGTATAAGCCGTCTGGTGTAACAAATGCAGTTTTTGGCCTATCATCCGGATTCATGGGCACTTGCCAGTACCCAGAGCGTAGATCAAGGGAGGAAAAGAACTCTGCGCCTTGTAAAGAGTCGAGGGCGTCATCAATTCGAGGCAAAGGATAAACATCCTTTCGTGTTATTTTGTTTAGGCGACGATAATCGACGCAAAAGCGTATCTTGCCATCCTTCTTTTTAACTAAAACAACCGGCGACGCCCAAGGACTGTTTGACAGTTGAACGACGCCTCGCTTTAGCATGTCACCTACTTGTTCATCGATGATACGGCGTTCAGTTGGCGAAACACGGTATGGTCGCTGCCGTAGTGGTGGGTGATTACCTGTGTCGATCTGGTGGCATACGGTAGGTGTGCGACCTAAAGTAGCGCTGTGACTGTCAAAAGATTGTCGAATCTTGTCAAGGAGGCTCAAAAGCTCACACCTCTGTTGTGGGTTTAGGCCTTCGTCGATGACACCGTTGAAAATGTCGGTAGTGGAAGGGTCATTCACGGAACTACAGGAGAGGGCGCTGACTTCCGATGATCCATCAGGAACGTCAAGTGTAGCGATGGTTTCGAATGATTCTATCGAACCAATACATTCGCCTCGAAGTAGCGTAATCGTGAATGGGAACGGATTCTCCACAGGCACGTTGGTCGCACCACCTTGAAGAGTACGAGAGCGGTTGGGAGCGGTGATAGGTGGCGATGAACGAAAGCAGCGGAAGGCGTGAAGAATGCGGTAGCGTCGACGACGGTGGAACACGACACAGGTGCGAAGACAGTAGCGCGTGGATGGATCTGGGTGTCCTCACTAATGACCAACTTCGCGTAGGAAGGACGATCGTGCACTGGTAGCGCATCACCAAGTGGACAAAAGGCGACTTCGGCACGGGCGCAATCAATGACGGCTTGGTGATGGGAGAGAAAATCCCAACCTAAAATGATGTCATGAGAACAGTGCGGGAGTACTACGAACTGTACTGTGTAGGGCACTCCTTGAATTACAAGTCTGGCAGTACACGCGGCCACAGGCCGCACAGGCTGTGCAGTGGCAGTATGAAGACATG
The DNA here is from genome assembly GCF_043290135.1 of Rhipicephalus microplus. Taxonomy (NCBI): domain Eukaryota; kingdom Metazoa; phylum Arthropoda; class Arachnida; order Ixodida; family Ixodidae; genus Rhipicephalus; species Rhipicephalus microplus. The sequence goes on along the minus strand of NC_134701.1, from coordinate 222,416,356 downwards.
AACCCAAGTAAGGCGTTGTCACTTTTCGAATTGAACGGCAAACTTTTTCGGCGATGACAGAAATTGCGGCACCAGTATCAATAAGGGCAAGTACGGGTACACCTTCAAGAACGGCATTAATTACATTCGGCGGCGAACGAAGAGGGCTTGTGCTTTGCGACGAGGACGCAGTTCTTGCCTCGGGAACTGCGTCATTTAGTTTTCCGCGTCGATTGTAGGGGGGCGTCGGCGCATCGGGGAGGGCGAGCGTCGACGTGGAGAAGGAGATCGGCGATCAGGAGCTGGTCGGTGGCTTGGACGAGGAGCGTACAATTTGGGGTCTGGGGTGTATTGAGTGTACGTGTAATCGTTTTCGTATGGACGTAGATTTTCACGTGAGTGGAGTGGACGGCGGCGGCACAGACGTGCGACGTGCCCAGGTAGACCACACGAAAAGCAGATCGGTCGGTTGTCGGCAGTGCGCCATGGATTAGGGACTCGGCGAAGTGGAGGTCGTGGCGGCAGGGCGGCATAAACAGGAGCAGGCTGTGGAGGCGGCGCTTGGAACGTCTGTGGTCGTGGTCGTGCTGCTGCTTCGGCGTACGTCAATGGTGCATTGACTGGTGGCACCAGCTGTGGAGGAAGGACCTCAGACACTTGATCTCGTATAATAGTCCGTAGAGTAGGGCTAAGCGGTGCACTGCGCTCCGGTAGGCCAGAGATGAGCGAGAGTGGGCGGGCAACTTCTTCGCGCACGAAATCTTTGATCTGCGAGAGGAGGACGGGGTCTTGCGAGGGAGTTAAGCCGGACATCGATTCCTGATGTGGGACAGCACGGCGGGTGACGAGACGTTGCCGGCGGAGCTCATCATAGCTTTGGCAGAGCTCGGTAACTTGGGCGACAGTAGCAGGGCTTTTCGAAATGAGCATCTGGAAAGCGTCCTCGTCAATACCCTTAAAAATATGCTTGATGCGGTCCACCTCTGTCATGTTCACATCGACGCGCTTGCACAAGTCAATGACGTCTTCTATATAACTTGTAAAGTTCTCACCAGGCAGTTGAGATCTCGACTGAAGGCGCTGCTCCGCACGAAGTTTGCGGACAGAAGGACGACCAAAGACTTCGCTGAACTTTGCTTTGAATGCTGTCCAGGTGGGAACGTCGGTCTCATGGTTCCGAAGCCATAAGTGGGCAATGCCACTGAGGTAAATGCCGACAGTGGCCCGTCTCGTGGCTTCGTCCCATTTGTTCAAGACACTCACGAGTTCATAAGTAGCGAGCCAGTCGTCGACGTCGTGGTCGTCAGTGCCGCTGAATATGGGAGGATCCCGCTGACGGACCGCGCCGGGGCACACGATGGCCTGGGAAGCCATAGGAGGAGGGCTTGTGGCAGATGCAGTGGTCATGACAGCAGGTAGAGTCCGGCTTCGCAACTCCAGGATTGCAAGGAGACCCAGCAAACTCCACCAATTATAATATAGAACGGAGACAGTCAAAACTGTTATCCGAGACCAGGTAGGAGCGTAGGCCTAGCTATCAAAATCAGCGACAGTCCGGGCCGAGCGTCTCGTGCTTAGCACTGACAATGTGTGTGCCGAGATTTGCATGACCCACTACAATCATCATTACAATACCATAAACTCGAGGTGGTTAAAGGTGGGAAGTAGACCCGAAGCGCAAGCCGTAAGAAAGTGTGCGTGTGCCACCTGTCGTTTAGCCCTTGGAATGTCCGCTGGATGGCGGTGCTTCTATATGGGGAATATACGATGAAAAGATGCGAGATGGTGGTACTTGGAGTGTTGAATAGATGGACGAACGGACACATAGACAGATGCATGGATGGACGTATGAACGGGCGCAGGGGCGGATGCATGGACGAACGCTGGGACGGATGCACGAACAAACGCACGCACGGACGGGCGGATGGACGCATGGATAGTCACACAGACGGACGCATGAACGGACGGAAGCAAGAACGAATGAACGGAGGAATGCTTCGCCCCACTCTCCATCATTCACTTCGTGGATATGCTGCCATTTTTTTTCCACGCACAAATGACGCAAGAAACGTAGAGGTAAAGATGAACGCGAATAAGCGTCTCAGTTGTTACTTCGCGATGCCTGAAAATCACCCCCTTTTCTTAAACGGAGGTTGTGCAATGACGGCAGTTCGAGTTACTATATATGCTACCTTAACGTAGCAGAGGTGCGCCAAGGTACGCCATCTTGGGTTCAAATGTCTTGCGGGAAAGCCACTCACCACCTGCGTAGGAGCAATGCTCGCGCTTCAGAGTGCTACATAGTCTCTCAATATTGAGGGATTAAAGTACTAGTGTTGCTTTGTTTATTTTCTCCCTTTCTTTAAGTTTTTTTAAAGTATGAGTGAAACTCGGTTGCTCCGGTCACACCTAGAAGCCTTGATTTGATGCTTACGTTCTTGGTATGTAATAATAAAACAAAGTCGTAAGCTCGTTGAGCCAGTGAGATACATATTTCTGGTTGGTTACACTAGCTTCGCTTTTTCCGCTGTTTTTCCCATTTACAAATATGAAACTATTTTTGCACTTTTGAACGCAATCGAGCCAATTAGGAATGAAATTTTTTCATCATGTTGGACTCATTCATCAACACAGTGTGAGGGAGCCTGAATCGAGCTGAACAGCGATCGAGAGTGCCCGTGCGACGCCCATATTACGCACGGCTCTCTATTACGCTCGTATTACAATTGCGGCACACGACAGCTGATGTGAAGCAACAGCCGACGTTAACCACTCTTGATCGGCCCGGAATCATCGTAGCGTTGGCTTCTCCGCAGTTCATTTGAACCACTTATGATCACGTGATGGCGCTCGGCGAATAGGGGCGCTGAAATCCTGTAGGCGGAACGAGTGGCGCCCGTAAAACAGTGGCGCAACTCTGCTACCTAAAGGTAGCATATACAGTAACTCTAACCGCAATAACCTTTGTGCGCCCCGTAACAACAGAATCGTTTCAGTGCAAGCCCAACACCAGCCAAGACGCAGGATCTTCACCACCGGAATATGAGGGCGCGCGAGAGATCCTTCTCTCCGCGGGCCAAAGTAAGCGTGAAAGATGAAAGCCGCCGGCGATCATTGCGCCATATTGTTGATAATGCTAAAAACACAATAGCTTTCCCCCGAGACGCACGCCAACAGCGGTAAGTGGTAGATATAAATAGCTTGCCGCTTGAACGTACAAAGAGGTGCCCCTCATTAGCTTAGTGATTCTGCTTTCGGGCACGGTAGTGAACGGACGCAGGATGCAGGGCTCCGTCAGAACGGTTTGAGCGGCCCTTGAGGGCCGCGGTAACAGGTCAGCTGAAGAGTACCCAAGTGATTCTGCCTCATCTGCGAACAGGACGCGTTGCCTTACATGTGTTTTTGCATGGAGACGTTCGAGCGAGACCCTACAAGGTTGAAGACTTCAGAGACACGTTGGGATCCACTGGAGTGCTAACGGACGTCATAGCACTCGGAGCGTACCAGGTTAATCACGTCGGGCTGTTACACTGAACGGAGAAGACGCGACGAAGAAACTGCTTGCCTTCAAGGAACTTCAGGTGAAGGGACACCGGTGTCTCATTGTTGACCCCGGGACTGGCAGACAAAACTGCGGCTTCATTGGCTGCTTTACGGAGTCACCAATGAGGATGTGTGGACGGCGTTCGCGGCCTTCGGCAATGTTGTCGAAGTGAATCGAGAGCGCTGGATGATGATGATGAAAAACATTTATTATAAAAGAGAGAGGTACGGGGCCAAAGCATGACCCCGCTACATGGTCGGCGTCCTTAGTCCGGGACACCGCATGACGAGGCCCCTACTCGCGCCCGTCTCACCAGAGCCCGTTGAGACTCTAGTGATGAGCAGTTGAGGAGGGCAGTCTCCCATGCCTCTCGAGAAGGGGTAGGGGAAGGGGGTAGGTGGGGATTTTTCGGACATGCCCATACCATGTGGAAGATATCACACGTCTCCCCACAGTGTGGGCACCGCCCATCTGTGTTCGCATCGAAATGTTTTAGGATTGCAGGACAGAGTAGAGTACCTGTCTGCAGGCGCCTTAGAGTTCGCTCTTCCGCCTTACTCAGCCCCTTTGCAGGAGCCGGGTAAAGGCGGTGAGTGTCGCGATAATAGGTCAAAATTTCTTTGAACCGCAGCAGCGGTGTATTGGCCTCCGAGTCATAAGAGCCAACGTGAGGAGCCCGGTGGGTAAGCGCTCGGGTGGCCGCGTCAGCGGCCTCATTACCTCGTAAGCCCTGATGGCCAGGAGCCCATACGATGCGTTTCGGGGCTGGATCAGCGAGAGCCCGTTTTAGAATTTGGCTGGCTAGGGGGGATATCTCTCCTACCAAGTAATGAGCACATGCTTTCCGGGAGTCCGTGATGATAACTTTCGAGTTGGGGTCCGCAGCAGCAAGCACTATCGCGACTTCCTCAGTGCGCTCTGGATTTTGTGCTCAGAACGAGAGCCCATTGACATGCTTTTCCCGGTGAACTACAGAGGCCGTGTAAAGTCCCGTGGACGAAGGCCCTGCTATATCTACGTAGAATACACCAGGTCGGGAGCCGTGTTGCCTCTCAAGCGTCCGAGCCCGCGCCTGTCTTCTGCTTTCGTGCGTGTGCTTATCCATGTTACTGGGGAGTGGAGCGACCGAGAGCATATGCCGACACAGTTCCGGAATACGCTCCGCCTCCTCTGCAGTGCAAGTGTGCTGTATATGTAAGCGGTTTAGCAGGCGGCGCCCGGGAGCCGTCTGCACGAGCCGCGTATATTGATTCATAAGGTGGGCCTCCCGCAACTCCTGGTAGGAGTTGAGCACACCTAACACCCTCAGTTTGGCGTTGGAAGTGGCCACCGGGAGATACAGAGCTCGTTTAGTAGCCTTACGAATGATGGCATCTATTGTTTCGTCTTCTTGCTTGTTAGTGCGAAGGTATGGGACGGCGTAGAGGATCCGGCTAGTCACGAAGGCATGGGCGAGCCGAAGCGCGTCCCTGCCCCGCAGACCACCCCGCTTGTTGGAAACGCGGTGGATGATGCGCCCTACCTGTTCGCCTGTTCTCTTGAGTTTCGCTATAGTGGAGTCCGGTCTGAGTCTGTGGTGAATGAACAGGCCCAGAATCCGGAGCTCCTCCACCTCTCTGATGGGAACCCCAGACAGGGAGATGTGTATGGCTGACTTATCTCTTGGCTTCACTCTAACGTGCAGAAGCTCTGATTTGTTTGGAGCACATTGGAGTCCACAATCGTTGGCATACGCCTCGACTATGGATGCGGCCTGCTGAAGGCGTTCCTGCATTTCACCAAGGCTCCCTTCAGTGGTCCAGATTGTAATATCGTCGGCATATACTGCGTGTTGTGTGCCTTCCACCCTGGCCAATTCGCTTGGAAGGCGCATCATAGCAATGTTGAAAAGGAGCGGTGATAACACTGCTCCCTGTGGGGTACCCCGTGTTCCCATAATGTACGGGCCATATTCCTCGTCCTCGATCGGAAGAAGTGCCTGGCGTTTAGAGAGAAAATCTCTGACATATGCAAAGGCCTTAGCCCCGCAATCGGTGGAGCTCAAGTTAGCCAGGATGCTGCTGTGTTTAACATTGTCGAAAGCCCCCTTCAGATCAAGGGCGAGGATGGCTTTATCATTGTGTTGCATACTTATGGGCTGTATGACGGCCCTATGGAGCTGGAGAAGGACGTCCTGTGCAGACATGTGTGGGCGAAACCCAAACATGGTGTCTGCAAAGAAGCCCTTGCCTTCAAGGTATGGGGAGAGGCGATCCCGTACCATCGTCTCCATAAGCTTGCCCGCGCACGAAGTCAGTGATATGGGCCTCAGATTTTCCGTATTCACGGCCTTGCCTGCTTTGGGGATAAAAGTCACAAGTGACGTTTTCCATTCGGAAGGAAGCGCACGGCCGTCCCAGATCTCGTTCATGTATTCCAATAAATGGAGGTAGGCTGTGTCAGGGAGGTTTGCCAACAGCTTTACTGTTATGCGGTCCAGCCCCGGAGCCGTACCCCTGCGCTTTTTAGCTAAAGGCGCTTTAAGGTCATGCAACTCAAAACGGGCATCGAGTTGGTGGTTAGGCTTACCAGAGTACGTGTGCTCCGGCCCATGTGGGTCGTCTGTACGACAGAGATACCTATCGCATAGAGCATCCGCAAGCTGTGCCGGAGTGCCTTGGTACCCTTGCAGAGCTCGCCGGAGCTGCTTCTGCGCCTCCCCTCTCGTTTGAGAGGGGTCTATGAGACTGCGAAAGAGACGCCATGTCCCCTTCGAGCTCATCTGACGAGCTGCGGCGTCGCAGCGGGCTATCCAATTTGAATCTGAGAGTTGGGCAGCATACGCTGCAGCCTGTTCCGTGAGTTGGGCTATGCGGATACGTAATTTGCGATTAGTCTTCTGCTTTTTCCAACGTTTTGTTAAGCTTCGGCGCGCCTCCCACAAGTGTAGGAGGTGAGTGTCAACTGCGGGGATTTCTTCGTTGGTTTGGAGGGTAGTAGTAAGTTTTTTCTGAATGTTGTTTACGTGTTGAGCCCATTCTGCATAGCCTCCAGAAAATAGTACGGGAGGGATAGTCTGATTGCGAAATTGGGTCCAATCGGTCAACTTGGCTTGACCGCATTTTTTATGAGCTGACTTTTCCAGGAGGTTGACCCGGAGAAGGCAGTGATCACTGCCTAGAGAATCGCCCAAGTTCTCCCAGGTAGCATCCTTAGCATTTTTTACGAGAGAGAGGTCCGGACACGTGTCACGGGTTACCGAGTTCCCCACTCGAGTGGGGTACGCCGGATCCGTGAGCAGCGTGAGGCGAAGGGTGGAGATAAGCTCCGCCAGCTTACGTCCTCTGGCCTTCTCGTAGTGATAGCCCCAGTGAAGGCTGGGAGCATTGAAGTCTCCCACGATCACTAAGGGGTCCTTGTCTGCCAACTTGATCGCCCGGAGGAAGATTTCGCTAAAAGTTACGCGGGGCTTATGCGGGGGGTTGTATATATTTAGGATGTGTATTGACTGGTCGCGACGTCTGAGAGGCAGTACTCTGACCATTGTGTATTCTTGTTCAGTACTTAAGTTTAAATCAACCTAAATCGCGGTATATGCCTTGTTCACCAGGATGCATGACGAGGACCCCCCCTGGAAAGTGCTATAGCCAGAGAATTTAACGTCCAAACCGGGCTCCTGCAAAGCAAGAAGGCGGGCATGTTTCCGAGGGACTGCAAGTAGAGCTGGAGGTGCGACCGTTTTTCCCAGGCTCTAAAACCCCTGCAGTTCCATTGTATAATCTCAATTTTTTGTAGATATTTAGCTTGTTTATTAGATCGGCTAGCCATCTTTTATTATTTATTTACGGTGCAGAGGACCGGTCCGGACCTGAAGCCGGCCCCGAAAAGCCTTCTTCTGCTGCCTGACGGGAGGCCGGCTTGCGTTTAACCTGCGGGGAGTCGCTCTGAGTGGTGTTTTTAATTTGGGCGATAACCCAGGGCTGCACGGCTTTAAAGACTGAGTTAGAGACCTGCGCCACAATTTCGGGAAGTGCTTGCGTTAAGGCTGCCGTGAACATGTCCTGAAAGGACTCGCGGACTGCCGACATGATTTGAGTGGCGAGGGCTGTCACGCTCGCCTCTAATTGCTCGGTTTTATGCTCTAGGGACTCTATGCGACCGATGGATCCGGTAATGGAAGCTAGTCCAACTACCGTGTCCGCGCCCTGCCGCGAGACGCTAGTGAGGCGGGATGTGACGGAAGAGCCGTCATCCCCGTCCTCTGCCTCGGCTTCCTGCACTGGCTCGGATGACCCAACCTGCTCCGCTTCTAATTCCTGAATTTTGGGCGCAAGAATTTGGTTATGGCGCCTGAGCTCCCCTATCTGCTGCTGTAGGGCGGTTTCGGTAGGGGAGGGAGAAGAGGAAGGTCCAGAGACTGCCCCACCCCAACAGCTCACCTGTGCTTGGACGGGTGTCAAGGGTGGGAAGTCCTTGACCACGACAGGAGGCTCCGACGGGGTCCCAGACTTTACACTGGTGGAGTGCCCAGTGTTGGTCTTCTTAGGTTCTGGCTTATTCGACTTGGCGGCTGGTGCTTTCTTGGGGCCAGTCTTGGGAGTCGGAGCCTGTTTGTTCCCCCCTTCCCCCCCGTTGTCCTCGGCTTGGATCCGCGTGGGGATCCCGACTTGACCGGCTGCCGGAACCGTCCAGCACAACCGGGAGCTCCAGTCTTGTGGCCACCGCCGCAGAGGAGGCAGCTCGGAATGCACTGGTGTTCTGTGGGGCCGTCAGGAGTAGCAGCAGGTACCTGAACGCCGCAGCTTGTGCAGCGGCCGGGCTGCGGGCGCGGGCAAGTATCTGCTCGATGGCCCACTGCGCCACAAAGTGGGCATGCAGGCACTGTCTTCTTATACAAGCGAACAGGGAGCCGCTCGCAGTTGTATAACACCGTCCGTGGCACCTTGGTCCCCGCGAAGGTGATCACCGCAACCGGGGTGTCCCCAAGCTTGCGCACAGACACTATATTTGGCTCAGCATTGAGCTTGCTTTTCACAGTTTCGGACGTTTCGTCTTGAGAGACATGCACAACGCCCCGACAGAACTCACCGGAGAGTTTGGGATGTCCCCGGAATGTTAGCTGGCGGCCCCCGACTGGCAGCTTAATGTCCCGGAGGAGTCTCTCGGCGGCGTCCACTGTTTTCAGCGTGCACACAAGTACATTTTCATCCCAGAGGGGCCACACCGCAAGTCCCACACTTGCGTCGGCTCCGAGGATGCTGCGGACTGCAGCGCCGGCTTGTCCAGGACCAAACGTGGCCTTGAGGTCGAGCGTCTCACGTGGTTTCAGCACCACTGTGATGTCGTCTTCTTCGATGCGCGGCGTGTTCTTCGGCCGCCACTGGAGTTGCTTGGCGCGCTGCGAGGCGACGCTCGGCGCGTTCTTGCCCTGTGCTTGCTGAGGGCGAGACGCTGCTTGTTGTTTGGCTGCAGGAGCCCTGGCGTCTCTCGACGCCACTGCTGTGTTCTTCCCTCCGCGCCAGACGCGGACCATATCCTTGAGGTACTCTTCCTCGGTTGGTAGAGGTGTCTCGGTTTGAGCGGCATCCATCTGTATTATCTGTAGGGACTCCGGATCGTAGCCGGTGACTTGATTTGGAGACGCCATTACCGGGGAAACCCCGGGCAGGGCCAGCGCGGCCCTTACTGCGGTTAGGCTTAACTCCGCGGTGGTTTGGCGAAAGCTTCAAGTGACCAAAAAAGGGTCAGAAGGCGGCCCACCTTGACAAGACGTGATGTCTTCGGTTGCGGCTGACGTTCTTGGAGACGGTGGTAGGAGGCTTGCAGGAAAACGACTTCATGTGACGCAAATAATTGCGATATTTCACAGAGCCGACGTGGTATGTGACCGCTCCCGTCGATCGACGCCAGCGCGCCCTCCGAGAGCGCTGGAGAGTCGATGGCGTCAGCGACAAATCGTCGACGACGAGAACCGTGCTACTCAAGTTAAAGAGTGGAGTTACGGTGGAGGACCTTCCACGCCAAGTGCGCGTTGCAGGAGAATCGGCCCTAGTTGTGGCACCGGGCAGGCCTATGCAGTGCATGCGATGCAAAGGGACTGGTCATGTACGGTGAGACTGCAGGGTGCCACGGTGTTCAATTTTTCAGTGATTTGGACATCGCGATGCTCAGTGCATCCGGTCATACGCAGCAGTTACGAGCGCTGCAACGTGCGATGAGATAGAAGAGCAGACAATGAACGCCGCTGAGGCGGAAGACGCGGCTAGATCTCTGGTTGAACGCGGGCCGGTTTCGCCTGAAGATTACGATACAGTGTCAGAACCCGAGGAGAAAAAAACGGCTAAGGCGGTGATGGTGGATGGTAGCGCAGACAACGAACACGGACAAGAGAAGGCACATAGACACAACACAGCGCTGTGCCTTCTCTTGTCCGTGTTCGTTGTCTGCGCTACCATCCATCATCATGCAACCATACCAACAAGCCCAAATCGCCACCCTCATTGGCTAAGGCGGACACCAGCCAAGAGAATTCCACTGAAGACGCACAAAGCCAACCGGTGGACATGTCGGCGCTAGCGGCGACAAGACGCGACATGCCAGCACACGGAATGACCCGCGGGATCAACACGAGCTCGGCGGTGAAGCGTTCGCTGGAGCAATCTGCGGGCACTACTCACGAGAGTAAAGTTGAGGGACCACCAGCGAATGCGATACCGGTGCGGCGCTCGGGCCTCAGAGCGAGGCCCAATCTACCTGTGGACCGATCGGTTGGCACTCCAAGGGACCAGCAGCTACCTGATGCCGGACCACCGGATAGCTCTGGAGACGTCTAGCAGGGAGCTAGACGTACACGGTAAGTACCATGCTCCGGGCCTACCCCCTCCCTTTTTTTAGTGAGTAACGATGGCTAGTCAGTGGGCACTGAGCTTTGCAACCTTAAATGTCCGAGGTTTGGCCTCCAGGAAAAAGCAGGCTCAAGTGTATCGCTTGTTAACTGACCAAGATATTGACGTGTTAGCCGTGCAGGAGACAAAAGTGGAAGGTGAGGAGGAGACCCGGAGCATGATGCTGTGGTTTACGTCTAAATATCTTGCCATTGTTAGTCACCCAAATGAAACTTCGGCCGATTGTGTGCTTTTTGTTAAAAAGATTCCGGGATTGATTGTTGAAAATCCCTTTTCTTGTGACTCTGGTAGAACAGTGACTTGTGATTTTAGTACTAGCAAAATTGAATGGCGCGTCATTTGTGTCTATGTGCCGAACGTGGAGGCAGACCGAGAAACTTTCTTTTCGTTAATTAAGCAACATTTACAGTCCGTAATCACCGGAATAGTTGGGGGGCACCAAACGTGTGGCATTAAGGGGCGCTCAATATTGATGAACACACACACAATGCGATGTGTCCTTGAGAGTTGCGATGCTTTTAATTGTCATGTTGCGATCCTTCAGCTTGATTTAGAAAAGGCTTTTGACTGCGCCCCGCAAGATGTGCTATTCTCCCTACTTGAACATGTCAATGTCGGATCGGTCATTACAGAGGGCAAAGTTTTCGCGTATGAGAACTCTACTACACGACTAATTATTAACAAGATCCCGGGGTCTCCCATTAGGCTGGAACGTCTGTACGCCAGGGCTGTCCGGCAAGTCTACTCTTGTTTGCATTGTACATAGAGAGCTTGTGCTTGGCCATAATAGAAAACGAGACCATCCGTGGTTTCAGACTGATTGACGCCGAAGTGAAGGTTTTGGCATACGCTGATGATGTAGCAGTGTGTTGCACCACCAAAGAAAGTGTACAAGAGACAGTTGCCGTTGTTAAACGTTTTGGAGAAATTACAAGAAGTCGGGTTAATTGTGGAAAGTGTCTGGGGTTGTGGCATGGAGACTGGACATCAACCCCAGATACCTATGCTAACGTTCACTGGTTCAATACTCCAGTAAAATATCTAGGCGTGCCTTTCCAACACTACAAAGACACTAATGACTACTGGACTGAACAAATAAAAGAAACGCGCGAAAAGACAGCGCAGTGGAACGGCAACTGTCTCTCAATGTTTGCCAGAGCCACTGTATGCAACATATTTTTAATGAGCAAATTATCGTATGTGACGCAGGCTTTGTGTTGCTCACGGGTGCATGTGCAAAAGCTGCATTGGATATTTGCTGTGTTTATAAGGGGGTATACTTGGAAAAAATGTAGTAGGTCGAATCTGTTACGAAGAGTAAAACAGGGGGGACTAAGCCTGTCGCATCTGTTCGTGCGACAACTAGTTAATCGTTTTATTTCCTTTCGATATGTTCAACACCCCTTCTTAAGAACAATATGCTAGTTGCACCTTTGTCGTGTTCTGCCAAACTTTGTGGTTAGCACCGCAAGCATGGCCGGAGCTACGCGAGGTTTCTTTAAGGAAGTTGCAGACACTTTCCGGTTCTTGCCAGTTCGGTTTTCTAATGAATACCTTTTTTCGGTCGGGCGAAAGAAATTGCATAAAGACATATGCGACATATTTTTTCCAGTTCCTATATAGGTTAACCAATTGCAGGGGAGAAGGCAATGATGTTCTTAAGCGTGTTAAGAAAATGCTAATTCAGCCTAGTGCAATAAGCTTTTTTCTTTAAATTACACTCCGGAACGCTACCGGTTAAGATTTTTTTAGAATATAAATGACTTTATATGCCATGGGATTCAAACTGCTTGATCTGCCGAAAGCCGGAGTTTTTTTTTTTGCATTGTTGCGAAGGGGTTTACTTCTGGGTGTGTTACAGAGAACTCTAAAAAAGGAACTTCCCTTACATTCACTGGGTATCAGGTTAATAACAGTAGAAAAAGAGGAGGGACTGCCTTTTGATCTTATAATGCTGCTTGGCCTCCATTGTATATGGCGGTCAAGAATGGCTGGTTATTACCGTGACCCTGACAGGCGTCCGGCGCACGCGCTTTTCCGCGAAAGCATTGCTCAGTACATTGATATACTCAAACAACAAGATTTTCTTCCTGAAGGGCTCTCCAGGCTTGAACCCCTGGTGAGCCTGAAGAAATTTTAGAACTGTAACCACTAATAGTTCCGCGACTGTTTTGTCATCGCTTCTGTTGTGTATGTTATTGTTTACAGCTACCTATATTGAAGTGTGTACCTAGTGCAAAACTGGTAATAAAGAAAAAAAAGTCCCTCATTAGCTTAGTGGATAACGCCTCGCATTTACGACGCGGAGGTCCCGCGTTCGATTCAACTCGCTAGAGTCTTATTTCTCGAGATTGATTTCTTTCTTGCGTTTTCATATATATATATATATATATATATATATATATATATATATATATATATATATATATATATATATATATATATATATATATATATATATATATATATATATATATATACAGAGCATGTCATCGACGCTGGCGAATCCAGCCGGGAGTGTCCATGCAATTGCTATAGCAATAAAAATGCAGTGGCTTTGTACTAGTAGCACCAAGCTTGAACGAAGTGTGAAGCTGGGTGGCCTTCTTTTAGATGCGAATCAGCTGTTTGACTATCGTGCGTAACCCTGTCCCTCCACACCGGAGCAGTGCCAAGTAGGCCACGCCTTCTCTTGCAGTGCTCGCACGTGACGTCACTCTCTCCCTAGCCTGTCGCCGCTCGCCGCATGTGATCTCTCTCTCGCGTCACCCTCCCCATTGCTCGCAATGGCGAGTCCGCTCACGTCAGCATCATATCTTCTCCCGTGCCACCTCTCTCCATCTGTCGACGAAAAGCAGCCGCGGATAGGCGTGGTCGCGCGCCGTCGTCTAGACCGGTGGTGGTCTCAAGGCACCGGCAATGTGGACAGCGCGCCGTTGCTTGCCGCGCGATCCAGCCGACGGGCGAGACGCCGCTGGGGCGTGCTTCCTGCTATACTCGGCGACAACTTTTCTTGACACTGGAGGGAAAGCTATGGATCCAAATCGCGTGAATCCTATCACCAGTGAATGTAGTTCCTAAGTGGCATGTGTATTTTCAACGTGAAATATAAATGTTCCTATTTTATTTTCCACGTGGAGCTTTTTGAGACATGGCGCAGCTCACACCAGTAAGATATTCGTGTTTTTTATTTATCTGTTGTTGACTTCGCGTTTTGGCACGCGTGAGAGTGTGTCGTCTTTTCACCTGCTCCTCAAACGCCGAGCGGAGTCTGCGTCTACGTGAAACGCTGATGGTGCGCCCCCGTCACTTTCCCCAACGTTACAAGATTCGCACCGAAATGGACTACTTCGCGTAGTGCTACATGTGCAGAAGCTCCGCCTCTATAAATTTCCACGTCAGTGCCAAGAAAAGTTGTCGCCGAGTATAGTTTGCGCGTACCTTCCCCGGCCGTTCCTGCCTTATCTTTTCGCCATCTTATACACCCTGCATTATACCCCTCCCCTTTGTGCATTTTCTGTCAACAAAGAGCTAACCTAGACCATATCATGTGGGGGTGTACTCAAAACCCACCACCCGATTCTCTACACATTAATAGTAAGGAGCAGTGGGAGGCTGCTATGTGCAGCTCGGCGCCCGAGGTCCAGGACCAGATCTTGGATTGGGCCAAGAGGGTAGCGGAGACCTACGCTGGGTAGGCTCCTCTGACACTCCACCACCGCAACTTTCCTTCTTGGGATAAAGTTTTTCTCCCCCTCCTCCTTCCCCTCCTCCCCGGCCGTCAGTGGCGTTACGGGTTAGCCAAGCCGATCGCGCTCGCGAATGGCGAAACGTCATGCCTGGAACACCGACGAGACAAGAGCAAGGAAAGCCGAGCGCGAGCGTCGGCAGTGGAAGCCCAATGACACCGACGAGGTGCGAGTCAAGAACGTCGATCGCGTTCGTGAATAAAAACGGCGCGTGCGTAACGCAGACGAACATGCAAGCCGAGGAAGCCAAGCGCAAACGTCTTCAACGCGTCCCTCCTCCTGTGTCTTTGCGTTTTAAACAAACGCTTACTCCAGTAAACGCTACACCGAGTTTCGCTTCGAACCGTTCTTCCAGCAATCATGTCGATGCAACCAAGTCGACGCCAGGCGCCCCCAGCGTCCGTCGGCGCGGCCCGACGGTAATGGGTGCGAAATAAGACATGCTGCATATCGCGCCGATGCTTTACCCAGACAGCACTGCGTCTCCCTCTTTTTGTGACGAAAGGACCCAAGACGCGCTGAAACACGCATTCGTCAAAGCAACGCAGCTGGGCGCGCGCCTATAAGTAATCAGTTTATTTTATTTCATAATACGGTCAGCCCTCTCTGAAGGCTCTTACAGGCAGGGTAAAAAAAAAATACTAACCAACCAATATACATCTATGTCAGGTAGTAGCGCAATCAAGTAATATGTGTGTAACACATTTCATATAGGCAAACACTGCCTGTATTTACAGCAATGGCTTGATACGCATTATAAACACAGCTGGGAGGAAGAAAACAAAGAAACTGAAACCAAAGAAACATGCAGGTTGAACATCTGGCAGCTCCATCACTCAAATACATGTCCAACAGTTTTTCGAATTGCAAAGATCGCTTGCATTTACTACAATGCCTGGCAACGGATTCCAAAGCTCAATCACAGCTTGAAAAAAAATAACGAAACACATCACTCCGGGAAGAGTACGGTACTAAAACACAGTCGTGATTAACCCGACTGCTTCGTTTCACCGGCACTTCTAAGTACAAGTCTTTGTAAATATTTAGTTGTCCTTGCAGTGTCCTGAAAAGAGATTTCAACCGATGCTTTTGTCGTTGTGCTTCAAGTGATTCCAGTTCACAGGACTCCAACATCTGCGTGACAGAATCTAACCGGCGGTAATTAGTGCATAAGAAGTGGATGGCATGGCGTTGAACTTTTTCAAATTTTGTTTTCAGGCTATCTTGATGAGGAGTCCACACGACTGAGGCATATTGTGTAGTGGTCTAACGAAGGTTTTGTAAGCTACAAGTTTTATATCTCACGTAGTCTGATGTAGTATATGGCAGGACTGGCGCCTGGCGTGGCAACGCAGGCGTGAGGCGACGAAATGAACGCCGGCGAGCACGCGAACCGCGTCACGTCGAAATATATTGGTGCCTTGACTATGGCATGTGGTCATGTTCTCACATGACACGCATCTCAAAATTATCATGTTTGCACTAGTCCCATGCCTTCATCATCCCGTGGCATCACGTGATACTAAATTTGGCATATGTGAAGACAGCGAAACAGCCGCGAGCGCATCATGAGTGTGGCATGAAGTCATATGACACGCATCTAATGTTTATCATGTTTCCCCCATATCATACCTTGGTCATCCATTCACGTCCCGTAATACCAAATATGGTATAAGTGAAGCTAGCAAAATGGCTGCCTGCGCATCATGAGCATGGCGTATAGTCATGTTGTTACATCTCACGCATCTCATGATTATCATGTTTGGATATGTAATTTACCTATATCGTCCGTGCGCATCGTGGAATACCGAGTTTTGTACATGTCAAGCTAGCAAAACGGCCGTGAGCACATCATGAGCGTAGCATGTAGTCATTGTTACATGACACGCATCTAATGTTTATCATGTCTGCCCCAGTATCATACATTGGTCATCCATTCACGTCCCGTAATACCAAATATGGTACAAGTGAAGCTAGCGAAACGGCTGCCAGCACATAATGAACGTGGCATGTAGTCATGCTGTTACATGACATGCATATCATGATTATCATGTTTGCAGCAATCACATACCTTTGTCATCCGTTCACATACCGTTATACCAAATTTGGTATATGTGACGACAGCGAAACGGCCGCGAGCGCATCTTGAGCGTGGAACGTAGTAATCTTTTTAAATGGCACGCATGTCATAATTTTCATGTTAGGGTCTGTCACTTGTGTTCGCCATGCAATCATGTCATACCATACCTTTTTGTTACATGACAAGTAAAGGAAATCACCGCAAGAGCTGCAGAGCCATGAAATGTATATCATGACGTTTATGACATACATGTCATGATTTTCATGTCATGACTAGTCAAATGTGTTCTTCATACAGTCATAATATGCCATACCAAGTTTGGTATCGATACCATTAACGAAACGGCCAGGAGAGCTAAAAGTCGTGGGCGGCTAGATAGATAGATAGATGAATAGATAGATAGATAGATAGATAGATAGATAGATAGATAGATAGATAGATAAATTGATGGATAGATAGATACATAGATAGATATAGATAGATAGATTGATAGATCAATATAGATAGATAGATACATAGATAGATAAAGATAGATAGATAGATAGACAGATTGATACGTTCAAAGTCGCCAAAGTTGGCTAAGAAATGCTTCGCATTTAAAACAATGACACAGAAAAAAGGGCAGAAAGTCAGAAAAAGACAAAAAATTGCCGCTTATTCATGGAGTGAATGATCACTAGTGGGGCGAAGTGCTGGAGGGTTTCAACGCTAAACTATGAACCTTCCACGAATATTGCCCGTTACATCATCAAAGACGTGACAAACAATGTATATACTTATACAAGAAATTTTATTATTGCTAAATGATAGCTATACGTCACTTCCTTTCCCCTTTCTAACAGCTTTATGGCCCGTGAAGTGATGGACCGGTGATGGGGCAAGCAGGATGTTTGCGAGGACAAAGTAGTGGTCAGTTTGCAAAGGTGGAACTATTCACCTTTTCATAAACGCCTCCCTGGGTGCCGCCGAAGCCCTCCTTGGGCTGTGCACATTGGAGCGTCCCCTCGAAAATGCACTGGCAACGCTGCGCCCTTAGCCTTGGTACTCCCGCGCACAGCCCATCATGGCGGTGTTTTTGTCCTTTCTGTGAAAAGGTTTATAGGCGGTCACGTAGAAACAAGGCTTGGACACAGTGGGAAAATATATGGTTCTTTAATGCGCACCTGGATACAAGTGCGCGACCATCTTCCATTTCATATTGGCTACTTCTCAACAGTACTAGTTTTATGGTCGCTGAAGTGGTGGATTGGTGATGGGGTGTAATGGGTTATTTGCAAGGGCGAAGTAGTGGGCAGTTCGCCAAGGTGGAACTAAAGGCGGTCACGTAGACACAGGGGACGAACACAGAGAGAAAATTTGTGGTTCTTTAACGCGCACCTGGATACAAATACACGCCCATCTTGCATTTCATATTGACTACTTCTCAACAGTATTGGCTTTGTGGTCGCTGAAGTGGTGGAACAGTGATGGGGTGTAGGAGGATGCTTGCAAAGACGAAGTAGGGGGCAGTTGGCAAAGGTGGAACTATAGGCGGTCACCTAGAAATAAGGAATGGACACAGTGGGAAAATCTATGGTTATTTAACGCGCACCTACATGCAAGTGCACGACCATCTTGCATTTCATATTGGCTACTTCTCATCAGTATTAGTTTTATGGTCACAAAAGTGGTGGTTCGGTGATGGGGTGTAGAGGAATATTAGCAAGGTGGCTACATACACCAACGGAGGAAGGACAGACCCACACTCTAAGAAGCTTCACCCCTAAAAGGTAGAGAAAGAAATAGACTGAGACAAAGAGATGAAAAAGCAACGTACACAAAAAAGATGAAAAATAAAAAGGCGGAATGAACAGATATGCGTTGTACACTACAGCAAGTACAGTTTACCATATGGCTTAGAAAAACTACCATCTTCATGAACCAGCACATGCTTTCTTCCTTGCGTCCTTTTTTCAACTTTGTCCTCCTCTTCCTCGTGTGTTTCGCTCCCACAAAACGTGTCCCATAGCAATGAAGGGCGAGAGGTTCTGCATGAAAGGGGTCCCACCACCCAGCTTTTGTTCGTAACCGGCGTTATGTGGTTTGATTCTTATGAGCTCAAATATAAGCTGCAAAACTGTATTGCATTGGCATTTAAATTATAACTGGATATTTTTGCAATCGCATGAGCGGCCTGAGAGTCGGGAAACACTAGCGTGCTCGTGAGCCATGACCTCAGAATTCGTGGGTCGTGCGAGTGTCTCCATTACGGTGAACCATAATGTTCAGTGGTCAGCTGGGCGTCAAATTGAGATGTCTGTGCTTTCTTTCGCTTGGTGCTGAAATTTACTAATTTGCAGCGGATAAAACTTCGATAAAAGACGATGGCCACTCCTTTCTGTACATGACGTCACACGCGCCATGGAAAAATTGCGGTCACCAGCGGTGAACGGGATTTACAGCCAGCGACTTCTAGGCCTCGTTTCGCACTGGAATATTCTTTTACACTTATCATACCTGTATAGGCATAACAGGACCTCTACTTCTAGTTTTCGCGGAAAGCCACAAATGTTTGGATGACCGTGTCACGGTCTCATTAAGACATGGCAGTAGTGCATAAAAAGAAAACAGCCAGGCCCTCGCGGAACGCGAAGCACAGTCACAGCGAAAGCTGGAAGAGCTACATTTCCGAGCGTTTTCAAACACTTTTTGGTTAAGTGCTTCAACCACACTTGTAAACCCAATACGCCATAAATCATCATAATTTTTTGTGTAGTAGCAAGGCATTGACTACTCCATTTTTCGTCATTCTTCGGAGAACCATGGTAATCGCTACAGAGTTGCAAGAAATTTCGTTGCACTTTTCGATTGTAACAAAATAAGCTATAATATCGGGTTGAAACACTCGATGACCCACTCGTTACGCAATTCGCATCGTAACACTGGTTGTTTCTTGGGTTTTCTAAAATGGTTTATTACTTATATTATCGCAATTCCTTTGCAGACATCGAGCCTGCCTAGGGCCAACTTGGAGCGGAGTTTTAGGGCTTGCCTCAGTGGTAAAACACTAAGCTGACACGCAGGGAACCCGGGTTAGAATGTCATCGAGTTCTTGGTGCGTTTATGTAACAAGTTCTTTTTCTTATTTCACGTGATAGCTGTTGTGGACAGCTACGTCGCATGCGACCCTTGTTGTGATCTCGTAACAGCTTTCGCCGTAAAACTGAACACGCGCCGGTGTTTATGCTATGACGCCAGATGGCGTATACGTATGATTAAGAAACCGGTGTTAGAATTAACTCCAAGCCTGGACATGCTTCACCGCATGGCACTGGTGCTTTACTTTGATAACTTGCGTACGCTTAACCAGCATTACACGTTAAGTAAACCCTGCATTAAAAATAAGCCATTATTCATAGTGCATAAGACCCCTGCCCCGTTTTAAATAAAGTTGTGACTGAGCGCGAGGACTGTTCACCTTACATTGCGGCCAATGCGTACATTTTCATAGGCATTCGTTACATACTGCTGAACTGTAATCAGCTGGGAAGCCTAGTGAAACTCACTTGATGCCTTCTTTTCATGTGCCCTCAGCTGTTTGAATAAGTAAATGAATAAAATAATTGATTATTTGCATTTACTATGATTTATTTCTTATGTAAATGTCACTTTATGTTTTGAATTGCCACTATGAGGGAGCTCTATTCGTGGTTTGCAAAGTGCTATAATGCAAGTGAACGTAGACATGGCACACGCTAAAAGACCCAACATAGTCAGAAATGAAACCATGGTACCTAACTTCCACTGCGCTTTTGGCACGTAAGATCCCAGTATTTATTTGTTTTTGTACTGAGTTGTCCCAATAATCTTTAGTGTAACGTGCATAGCTAAGTTAGCACCACGCGCTTGGAGCGTGTATCAAAATTGCAAAAGCTACGAGAACAGTAGCAGGCATTGCCGCCAGATGTCGCCACCGCTTGTTAAAGTGTCCCGCCGTTTTATATTTGATACCATTAGTCTCTTGCAATCGAAATAGCTTCCTGGTTCACAGCTTCGGCGCTGTTGAAACGATCCATGTTAAAATGGCTTTTTGCAAATTCAGAACAACAAAACGCACGGCTAAGGAAATGACTCTTACCGCCGCATTTCCACCTACATACAAACACACGCTTTTTGACTGCACGTCTCGAATGCGAGAGCGCACCGATCAAAGTTGCGGCGCGCTCCGTGCCGACGGAAACATGATCGATCGGGGCACTCAGAATAATCAGATGTGAAGCCAATGGCCCAGATGTTTTCTTCTTGGAACCGACGCGAGGCACAGCCAACCAGCAGCTTTCGGAAGCACACAGAAACACACTGGTGGTCGCGTGCCGCATGCAGGGCACCGTGAGTAGAGGAGCCAGGAATACGTCACCTTTGCTACTCGCTTTTGTTTAGTTGGGCGTAATTTGCTGTACTACTATTATAATGTAGAATACATTGGGCACGAAGATACAGGAAAGTGGTGCGGGGGGCAGGAAGCTTGATTGATGGCTCTAATGTTCAGCTGTCGGGCCTCGCGTTGACTTGTGCACTTGGTTCGCGGATGCGTTCGCGCCATTATCGTGGAGTACGTGTGTGTGCAAATGTGTGTGTTTGTGTCTGTGTACGAGCGAGCGTGTGTGCGTGTGTGTGCATGTGTGTGTGTGTGTGTGTGTGTGTGTATGCATGTGTGCGCACGCGCACGTGTGTTTTTGTGTGTGTATTTAAACGCTTTATGATAGTTTATCGCGCTGCCCCTTGTCTCTGGATCTACAGGGCCTCTTGATTTCCTTATCAAAGTGAATGCATCGTCACTGTATCAACCCGCACTGCCGTTTAGCGACAAAACAGTGGTCAATCAGGATTTATATTGATGGTTGCGACACCAGAAAAATGTTGTAGCACTTACAAAATAAAGAATTAGGTGTGCGTTTTTACCCGTCACTCCGTCAAGGTAACTAAGGTGCAGCACTGCAGAGCTGGAGGTCATTGGTTTGATTTTCGGCCGTGATCAGCGCATTTCGTCACGCGTGAAATGGGAGATCAGCCGTGAGGTTAGATTTAGGGGCACACTAAAAAAGGGTGTGTTACTACATGCACTGCAGGCTTTTTGAATATCTATCTATCTATCTATCTATCTATCTATCTATCTATCTATCTATCTATCTATCTATCTATCTATCTATCTATCTATCTATCTATCTATCTATCTATCTATCTATCTATCTATCTATCTATCTATCTATCTATCTATCTATCTATCTATCTATCTATCTATCTATCTATCTATCTATCTATCTATCTATCTATCTATCTATCTATCTATCTATCTATCTATCTATCTATCTATCTATCTATCTATCTATCTATCTATCTATTCGCCAACGTCTGGGTGGTCTCATGATCACCCCCTTAACTTGGGGTTAACCAAAATTAGTATGGGAGGGTAAGCTGGTATGATGCATATGACTCGCTGGTCATCACATAAATATTGTCACAATCGCATTGCGGGCATCGTCAAACCTTTTCCGTCAGACGTGGGGCACATACCCGCGGGCGAGTATGAGCTACAGGAAAGCGGGTATGAGCCACAGGTTAGTGACAGGTTGTACCTGTCCAGGAACGACGAGAACAGATGGGGGTAATTTTAACGCAACAGCATTAAAATTTGACCTCGGCAGAGTTAACTAGAAGAATGCAAAGAATGATTGTCAGGCTCATGTCACACATCCAACCGTAGCATTCTGCGTGGCAAGAAAGTGTTCTACGACAGTCACGCCAGGTCTCGGAATTACTTTTCAAACAAAGCCTAATGTTCGTTATACATCCATTGTAGTTGAAGTACTAGCTATCCAACTTTATAAACGTTACAAATGTACTCGTATGGTATACAGCCATATGGTTAACGTGAACAGCAGTTAGGGACCATTCATTGAAGTTGATTTATGTAGCAGTGCCCACGGTTACCATCCTTGCGAGTAGCAGCGCTTCATATCAGCTTACTGCTTGTGGTTTTGTACCCATGTACCCATGATGCTTTAGGCTTCTTTACGCAAGTGTAGACAGCTGGTTATATAAAACATATGCGAATATTTAACGTATGCCTGTGCGTGCATTTGTACATATCTTTAATGCTAATTGGTGAAAGCGGAGGGCACTCGCTCAATGCGGATGTGCGTACACATCGGCTCCCTGTTCTTGAAACTTTTTCGACCGGTTTTATCGCATCAGCCTTTTTGTATGTGTGTGTGCCCTTACCGACGCAGTTTGTTCCCAAGAATAAGCGGATAGCAAGCGTTTACCGGTGGGCGAATTTTTTGAACTTTCATGAGACTTTTTCTACCGCGTCTCTTTGCCGTGTAGCTAGACCCAACGTGACTTGCTCGTTGGCGCGCCGAGGCGTTACGCGTCGCGCAGATTGACGATGACGTCCAACGAAAGCGTCTCGGCGGCAGAAGGCATGGATATTAATTCAGAGGAAGCAGAATGCTTCCAGCGACACATGTCCATCATGTGGACACACAGCGACACTCGAACACATGCTCTGGGAGTGTAGAACAACTCCTCCCGACTCTACCTCAGGCAAGTGGGAGAGGTCCCTCAGGAGCTCACTTCTCGCCGACCAGCAATGGGCCGTCCAGCAGGCCCACGAAGCGGCCGCCAGGTACTCCCTGTCGGTCCCTACGTGGGAGCGCCCGCTACGCGCTAAGCGCGTCCTGCAGGACTGAAATAAAGTTTTTTCATTCCATTCCAAGCAAAATGCTCAGGATGGATAGAGGTTGTGAGCAGGAAGAAAAAAATCACAGCATATCCACGGAGGGAGTGATGATGAGGGGGCGTAGCGTCCGTCAGTCCGCCCGTGCTTCCGTCCATCCGTTCATTCTTGCTTCCATCCGTCCGCACGACCATCCGCGCGTCCGTCGAGGCGTCCGTCCGTCTGTCCATGCGTCCATCCGTGAGTCCATCCATCCATCTGTCTTGTTGTGTGTTCGCGCGTCCATCCACCCATACGTCCGCGAGTCTATCCATCCGTCCGTCCATATGCTAATCTGGCTGTCCACTCTAACTGTCCGCTCTATAGCGGGTATGTGCCACTGGTGGTTACGTACTACTTGTTGTGGATCCTACCGCTGATCACCCGTTGTTGCGGATCTCTGCGCTGTTCACCAGTAATCACTCCGAATCCCAGCGCTGATCACCAGTTGTTGCAGACTGGTGTCTACCCGACGCTTCCCCGCTGACGTGGGTTGCCGGAACGTCAGGGTTACGTCGGACCCGGTCTTTTGTGGTAGCGTGGCGTAAATTCGAGTTGAGGAAACGAACGCTGACAAGATGAGGATACAAAAAACGAACAGGTGTATGACACTATTTACAATTATTTACAGCATGACGTTAGGAGTTTCACAAACCACCAGCGTGGTGGTTGAACAGTTACATGGTTCAGGGAAACGTTCAGCACTTTGCAGCGCCGTTATAAACCTTGTCGGGCTCCTCCTTCTCCTGGATTGGAACACCAATCAAACACACACGACACCGCCCACAGGGCATCAGTCAGTAACACAAAGTCCACTGAATAGTTATTGCACATCTTGACGCAATGCTCTGAGGAGAGGGGAAGTGGGGTTCCTTCCCGGAACAATTTGGTGGTTGGGTTGCTTCTTCCGGCTTTCGCAGGAAGGGCAGCCAAGGAGTGGATACTTCAGTCGCGTAGACACGACCTGTGAGGTCGGTCCGCTAGCCGTCTTGCTAAACAAGCCGGCCCGGAGGAATTGCTTGTAGGGACATTGGCTCATGGACCTTCTTCTAATCCTTCTGTCGCTCACCGCTGCTGGACGCTGGTTATGGCAGAACTGGGGTTCTGGGCATGGGAGCGCAGCCCGGCTACGTTTTTCAGCGTCAGCATGGCGCCTGCAGACGAGGGTCACAACATACTACATACGTACAATGAATGGACAGACCCACGCCTTAAAGAGCTTCGCCCCTAAAAGCTAGCCGGAAAGACACAACTGTCTCACCCTGCGCGGGAGAAAGGAGACAGCTATGGTTGCGTCCGCTCTGCCGCCCAATCACGAGGCGTGATGAGGCTCGTCGTGAAAGCCTCTAGGATCACAAATCTACCAAGGGATCATTCCAAGACCATCGTCTGGCCATGAAGTGGAATAGATGTCAGGAAGGCGGACCTTATTGTATTCAAGAGAGCATTCGCCAAGGCAGCTTCCTTGATGACCGAGGAGACCTGTGAGGATACATTGTGTGCCATCCCTTTCCAAAACATCTTGATCGTAGACACACCACTGGAAAATAATGCGCGGGCCTACGCTAAGGTGCAGAATTTCTGTATTAGAACCATCACTATCCAAGTAGCAGCTTATGTGGCTGCGTCTCACGACACCTGCAAGGGGGTGATCCGTGGCATTAACCCAGACATCAGTGAAGTAAAATTGACAGACATGATCGTCAACTGGAGGAACCCTGGAGCCTTAGGAGTATAAAGAATTAAGAAAACGCCAACAGTATTGTGCTGTTCGATGGACTAAACGTCCCCCAATATTTACTATGCGATGGCGTCCCCTACCACTGCTCTCTGTACCACGAGCAAGAGGACATCTGCTACGTGTGTGGGGACTCGGGCAACAGGGCGGATGTTTGCCCAAAAAGCAAAGATCAGAGAACGCATCGAGGTTGCGGCATCTTAACGCCACCTGCTGATCATCACTGTGATCCCATGTGGGCTATTTGTGGAGGATTACACCCCACAGCGCACCACGTGTGCAAAAAAAGGGTTCCAGGTGCCCTACATTATGTGTCAACGACGCCGGCGGCGCAGGCGTGCTGACCAAGTGCACCTGGCAGCGGGCTCAACCAACTTGGAGGCAGCTGGAAACTCGGAAGGCGGGAAGCCTCCCTCCTTCCAACGCAAAGCCAGATCTACATGAAAGACGTCTGGAGGACGCTCCTGATTCCGTTCCCAGTCCCGTTCTCGTTCCCAGTCCAGAGGGCACCCAGGCAGCAGGCACCAGTCTGGTTCCAGGAGACGCGGAAATGGTATACGCCCTCGCTCAAGAGTGCGCTCGGACTTGACGGTCTGATTTCACGAATCAAGAACGTGCGTGGGAAAAGTCAAGATGATTGCTAAACCTGGTGCACAGGTAACGCAGTGTGATTCGTAAGAACACGGAAAAGAGCAGCCTGAAATTCGGGCTTTAAGGAGGAATAAAGCAGAGCTTAAATAGGCTTTACAGACACTGGGATCAGAACTCGAGTGCTCTCGGAACTTGCGTGAGCGTCGTGAGGCACATCCTCCTATTCCGATTCTGGCAGGTGGACCAAGTAAGCGTAAGGTCGCTTCACCCCTAGCGCCATCAGAAGGAGAAAACGCGAGGTTGAAGATTATTCCTAGTCAGCCCTCTAATTCAGAACTAAACCCACAAACATCACTATCTTTGATTAACGAACCCGTCAACAAAATTAGAGAGGGCATAGCCACACAGTGGAGCGCGACTGAGCACATGAACGGAAATCTCACTGATTTACCGTGCAGAGTAGGAATACTGAAATCTAAAAGGAAATGGTAGACTTAGGCAAAACTGTTAAGGCAAAAAAGATACAGCAGGAGACTGATAGTAAGGACTGTTATGAGTACGAGGGCTTGCTGGAGGCCATGTTAACTCAGTAATTATCAAAATGGCGGGTCAGATAGGTAACATTGTTTTGTGGCAGTGGAATGGCGCAAGCTTCCTAAATCATAAGGATGCACTGCTGCAGCTGACTAAGGCATAAGAGAATAAGCCGCACATTCTGCTCTTTAAGGAAACTCTCAGTGAGAATATACACCTTTCGGTGTATAGATCAGTGTGTCAAAAACTGGATAAGAGCAGGGGCATAGCTACCTTGCTACGAAGGGACACCTCCTTCATGGTGCACGAAGTTAAAATCAGTGAGGTGGACCTAATGACTGACCTTGAGGCACAAGTTATATTCGCCAGAGTATTTTCATCCTAAACTTGTACAGCCCCTTTTCAGCTCAAAAGCACAACATCCGGGCCATCCTTAGTAAAACTGCATCCATAGTGTAGGATAATCCCTGGGTGATAGCTGGTAATCTCAATTCACCGCACTCAACTCGGGCATATACGATACGGTCCAAGAAAGGAGACAGTTTGTTTGCTGGAAGCTCAAATTTAGATCTTACACTTATCTCAGACCCACGTTTCCCCACTAGATTAGGAAACTCGGTATCCAAGGGCAGTATGCTGAATCTCTGCTTCACAAAAAACACTTCAGCAAGGTAGTATAATCTGCACAAAACCTGGGAAGTGACCATTATATAATAGAAATTGCGCTAGATATACAACATCCACCTCCTAAACGTTACAAATATGCGGATTGGGATCTCTTAAAAAAATTACAGGTAAAGATCAAACGGTATTCGACAATCTTAGTGACCTCTTCGCTCAGGTTCAGAAAGATATCACGAAAGCCTCTAAAGTGATCACAACGGAGTGAAATGTACCTATAGCCAACAAATATCATCAGCTAGGCCTAAATTCAGTTATCGCTCCTCGCTCTTTTATGGGGGCATTCCAGCCCCGGAACTGGATTCCCTTTTTTTTTGATGCAGAAAATAGAGAGGTACTGCACAACCTGAACAGTAGCTCTGCTCCGGGAGCTGATGGAGTTGGTAACAAACTCCTCAGAAACCTGGATGATAAAGCTATCAAGACCATAGTTAAGGAGGTTAATAAAGCTTGAAAGAACGAACTGGTTCCCACAGATTTGAAGATGGCCACAGTAATCCTAATCTCGAAACCAGGCAGGTCTCCCAGTTTGGACAACCTCCGGCCCATACCTCTAACCTCATGCATCGGTAAGGTTATGTAACATGCAGTGCATAATAGAATATCTAGATACATTGAGCGCAAGGAGCTCTTCCCGAACATTGTGATAGTATTCCGACCGGCTCTTTCTACCCAGGATGTTATGCTTCTGCTTAAAACACAGATCTTAGACTCGCAGAGCAAATATGTCAAGGAAATCTTCTCCCTAGATTCGACCAAAGCCTTCTACAGGATCTCGCATAAATGCATTCTTGATGAAATATCTGCTTGGTACTTAGGAAACAATTTTTCCTTTTGTACGCTCATTCCTGGAAAGCAGAACGGCAGTCATACGCGTGGGGCATTTGACATCAGAAGTCTATATGCTTGGAAACAGTGGTACTTCGCAAGGGGTGGTTATTTCACCCTTATTATTTATTATTGTCATGAGCAAACTGTCAAGGAAGCTTGCAGCAATACCGCACATCGACCATGCATTATACGAGGATGATATAACAATTTGGTTTCCAGGAGGTTCAGAGGCTACTGTGGAACAGGCTCTCCAAGAAGCTCTCCATGCAACTGAGTCTTTTCTGGCGGACACAGGACTTACGCTCTCTCCGGGAAAATCAGAGGTCCTGCTGTGTAGACAGCACGACGGAGGGCTAGGGGATTAACACCCCTTAATGAAGTACCCATCAGTATTTACACCAGAGACAAACGTGACATTCCACAAGTAGATTCGACTAAGATCTTAGGTCTTGTGATAGATGCCAAAGGATGCAATGCCAGGGTCCGAGATAATCTAACCACAAAGACAGAAAACATAATTAGGCTAATCATGAGAGTTTCCGGCAGGAATGCCGGAATAGGGGAGGACATGCTGCTAAGGGTTCATGATGCTTTACTTATGAGCCACGTGAACTACATAGTATGGGATCTCAAATGGATACAATCAGAAAAGAATAAGATAGATACACCTATGCGCAAAAGTATCTAAAACGTGCTCAGTATCCCATTAACAAGCAATAAAGAGATGCTTGTTAAGTTAATGATTGATTGATATGTGGGGTTTAACGTCCCAAAACCACCATATATTATGAGACGCCGTAGTGGAGGGCTCCGGAAATTTCGACCACCTGGGGTTCTTTAACGCGCACCCAAATCTGAGCACACGGGCCTACATCATTTCCGCCTCTATCGGAAATGCAGCCGCCGCAGCCGGGATTTGAACCCGCGACCTACGGGTCAGCAGCAGAGTACCTTAGCCACTAGACCACCGCGGCGGGGCATGCTTGTTAAGTTGAGAGTTCATAATACCATGAATGAGCTAGCAGAAGTACAAAGGATGTCACAAATTACCAGATTATCCGGTACCAAAGCAGGCAGGGACCTTTTAAGCGCCGCAGGCTTGCAACCTGGTATTAACAAGTGAGGCAATTCAGCTCGAACATCATGTCAGGCAATTGATCATTGTTTACCCATGCCCCAGAAACATGAATCCACAATTTAACAAGAGTCGAAGGCTTGCAGCAAGGGCAAGAGCATTCCTACAGAGTCTGATAGACACAGAAGCATTTGTAGATGCAGCCCGCCACAAAAATGCTGACAGATTTTCAGTCTCTATAGTAGACCCCAAAGGAAACTTCCTCTCAGCCGCCTCACTTTGCTGAACAGAAGTAGCTGAACAGGTAGTGGTGGCTGTGGCGCTACTAGATCCTAAACGCACCACCATTTACACTGACTCCCGAAATGCTGTACGGGCCTTTCAGTCAGGTCTAGTCTCGAAAGAGGCAGCTAGGGTCCTTAAAAGTAGGTCCCTACGAGACGAACCTCGCCACATCATCTCGTTTCCGGCTGCCCTGGATTCGGACGTAATACGGGGCCGCCCGGACCCCAATGAGATCGCTCATGACCGTGCGCGACGACTCACAGGCTGCGGCGATCAGGAGCACTCTAGTGGTTCGGAACAGCTCGAGTTCCGCGATCCGCTCGTCAATTTTCACAAAATTACTTCGCACTATAGGGGCATTAGACAAGTGTTCCCATCCCCCTCCATAAACCTGATAGAGCTCAACCTATCACGCTGAGAATGCCCCAAACGGACTCTTACCTCTCAAAGAGCTTCTTGAGTATGGTACATGCGGAGATGGACCCAACGTGCCCAGACTGCGGAAAAGTTAGTTCATTAAAACACATGCTCTGGCGATGACCTGCGTTGCAGGACTGCTGCCAAAAAGCCCGGTAAACCGCTGCCATCAATGACCCCAGCTACAACGCCCGGCTCCTGGCTGTCCGGAACGCCCGTGAGAGGGCAGAGAGGCTCGGCCTTCCCGTCCCGACATGGGTCTAGTCTGGAGTTGGCTGTATACACATATTATTCACTTCCTTCTGGACCAAATAAATGTATATTTTCTCTCTCTTTTTTACAACAAATGGTAACACTTCACTTTATAAATTACATTGCAGTCATCTTCTATCCACATGCTTCGTATAGTACGTGGGCTCTGCTGAATTTTTTATTATTTCTTCCGAGTACTCAAAAAGGCGTGTTTCGTGATCTGGCACAGAGTGCAATTCTGAGCTCTCAACGCTCAACCACAGGCTACTAAACGATCGACCGCATTCATACTATCAATCAGGTAATAGGGAAATGCTCAGAATATAGCTAACCACTATACATAGCCTTCATAGATTACGAGAAGGCGTTTTATTCAGTAGAAATATCAGCAGTCATGCTACATTGTAGAATCAGGCCGTCGACGAAGCATATATAAACATCCTGGAAGAAATCTACAGGGGATCAACTGCTACCATAGTGCTTCATAGAGAAAGCAACAGAATACCAATCAAGAAGGGTGTAAGGCAGGGGGACACAATTTCCCCAATGCTGTTTACTGCGTGCTTACAGGAGGTTTTCAGAAGCCTAGAATGGGAACAGTTAGGGATAAGAGTCAATGGAGAATACCTTAGTAACCTCCGTTTCGCCGATGACATTGCATTGCTGAGTAACTCTGGGGACGAATTGCAACTCATGATTACGGAGTTAGACAAGGAGAGCAGAAAGGTAGGTTTTAAAATTAATCTGCAGAAAATGAAAGTAATGTACAAGAACCTCGGAAGAGAGCAGTGCTTCGAGATAAGTAATAGTGCACTTGAAGTTGTAAATGACCATGTCTATTTAGGACAGGAAATAACCGCGGAGCCGAACAACGAGATTGGAGTAAATAAAAGAATAAGAAGGGGGTGGAGAACATTTGGTGATCACTCTCAAATCATGACAGGTATATTGCCACCATCGTCAAGAGAATCAAGAGAAAGGTATATAAGAGCTGCATCTTGCCGGTACTTAACTTCGGAGCAGAAACCTAGAGACTTACTAAGAGGGTTCAGCTTAAATTGAGAACAGCGCAGCGAGCAATGGAAAGGAAAATCGCAGGCGCTACCTTATAAGACAAGAAGAGAGCAGAGTGGATTAGGGAACAACCCGGGATTAAGGATATCTGCGTTAAAATCAAGAAGAGGAAATGGACATGAGCCGGGCATGTAGCGCGTAGACAGGATAACCGCTAGTCATTAAGGGTAACTAACTGGATTCCCAGAGAGGGCAAGTGGGTTAGGGGGAGACAGAAGGTTAGATGGGCAGATGAGATTAAGAAGTTTGTGGGTATAAACTGGCAGCAGCAAGCACAGGACCGAGTTAACTGGCGCAACACGGGAGAGGCCTTTGTCCTACAGTGGACGTAGTCAGGCTGTTGATAATGATGATGATGTAATTCTGAGGCAGTAGCTAACACTGCGCAAGCTAACGCTGGGCCGCATACACGCCTTCAGGCATCCCAAGCAACTCGACAGTTAGTCACACACCAACCTTGTTATCTCCCCCTATGGAGTAGCATTGTCATAACCGAGGTGATATCCACCAGTTTCAAGCCTAACATTTTAATCGGTTTGTCAAATGCCCTCCCTCTATGAGGTCCTTAACGCAGTCATCATCCGCGTCAGGGTGTAGATAAACTAATGATCTTCTGATGCCTATTTATGCACGTAACTTATTTGCCTTTTTTTCATCCTTTATATCTGGTATATCGAGTCAGTCATAGCACGAAGAGAGGCGACCCAGGAAGTCATGGTGGTGCGATAATATAAAGGGGATAAGCGGCGTTTAAGTAGTCGTAATGTCGCATGAGCTTAACAAGAGATATTAAAATCAACCTTTTTCGTCCTATATCAACTTAAGTCGAGGATTGTACGTGTAGCATGTTTACGTGGCACTAATGTGCACCACAATACTAATATATTGCTTTTTGTTCTTGAAGGGGGAGGTGCAGCTCAGGAGTGGCCTTAGCGTCGACATACTGTATCATGTTTCCATGCCAACGAGACGGAGTTCAATCGCAATTACCTTACAACTTTTATTTGGGCCAGTAGCTTTCAAACATAGTCACCGTATTGATCTAGTTGGTAATATTGTGAATGTGAGCATCAAGAAGCCTAGAAATATAGACTCCCGGTTGACACATGATTTCGGGTGTGCTCTGCCTGGTATCATTTATTGTACATTCTAACACATTTTCCCACCTAATTTTGCCAGGTTGTTAGGTGGCCCAATTAGGCTTTTCTCGAAATACCGCAGGTCAAACTAAAAGTTCCTAATTTGAACAGGTCATAGAGTCTAAGGTGGACGTGTGTTCACGAATATTTCCTCGCGAGTGATACATATGGGAGCCACTTTTGTGCACCAACGACACGGTAGTACTCATACCACCGTAACATGGACAAGTAAGCCACTTAGACACTATTTAATTGACATAGTCGTTAGCAGATTCGTACACTGCACATAATAACGTGCATGTGCGTGCCTCACAAAGACACCGCACAATGTTATCGCAGGCTATGCGCGACCAAGAGTAAAATAGGTCGCTTGGACCGTATTGACCGCAAGCTGTTTTGATGCAGCAGTGCGTGATGGGAATACATAATGAATATATTTATAGATGCGTTGCTCATACATCGCTCGATAGTTCGTATCGATAAAAGCCTACAAATGTGATCCCATTTTTACCCGTTTTCTGCATTGCCAATTAAGCTGAACTGTATGGTACAGAAACAATCGGCGATGTGGGCACCACAGCAATTGACGACAGTCTCCGAGTCTAACTTTATGTAAGCGCAATAATAAGGCCTAATCTGTTGTTTCTGGATTCCTCGTTTCTTTTTTCATCTGAAATATTATCTGGTACGACTGAATTTTCTGAACCGTGTTCATTTTATTATTTGGACTAAAAGTTGCAGCCATATGTTGTCTCTAGGTGCCCAGAATGATTCGCAGTTGAATGAAAGGGTCAATGTAAGATAGGGCCAGATTACACAATAGTGAAAGATAAAAAACAACAAAAAACATGAGTGGTGAGCAGGAGGGTGTAGCCAAGATTTATTTCGGTCGTGTGTGTGTGGGGGGGGGGGGGGGGGGCTCCGCTATTCTTTGAGTGTTCGTACGTGTGCTTGTATGGCATGCATCTATCATAATCACCGTCGTCGCCATCGTCATCGTCGTTATCATCTTCATCATCATCATCATACTAACTACGCCCGCTGCAGGGCAAAGGCGTCTCCCATGATTCGCCATTCAACCCTGTCTTTTGCTTTCTGCTGCCACGTTATACCTGTAAACTTTTTAATCTCATCGGCCTACGTGTGTGTATATGCAAGCGAAACTCAAAATCTTTCGGGAAGGGGGGTTCGAAACCCCTCCTCTTGGCTGCGCCTCTGATGGTGAGACAAACGCATCTTTTAGGTGCACCTGTTCAGCTGTGGCACGCTGATCACGGAGATTGAAGATGTTATGGGTGATCACAAAAGTTTAGACCGAGTGTCAATGTTTATGAAAATTTTGAATTGTTTTTTTATCGCAAATATAACGCTTCTATAAGAGCAACTGCATTGAATCTGTGATAGAGTCACCGAAGACTAGAGTGTTCGTTATTTCTGCGTCTTTATTCACAGAATACACGCACAACTAGATAGATAGGTGTGTGTCTGTGTGTGTGTGTGTATGTGCATGTGTGTATCTGCGTATGTGTGTATGTGGTGGGTGGTGCTGGCATAATGACCCTCGTGAGTGCAGCACGATCTGTTATTGGACAGTGCAGTGTGGACCAATTCTCCGATCTAGGGATCTGGGGAAATGAGACTGACTGTAATCAGCCCTCATGGGCTGCTTGGAAAGCTTTTTTTTTGATGTAGAGCTTTGGGCCAGAAAGCTATTGTCATGTACATGATGTAAATAAATCCACCTTTCAGTTCGACTTCGTCCTGCCTTGATATCTTCATTAATGCCGGATCTCCCATGTAAAGGCTGGTCACAACAACAGCTATTTCAAAATTTATGCAGTGCCTCGGCCATGCTCGCATGCGGCGGCCATGCTCGCTCGTTGGCGAGTATTTGCGTGCTCACATAGCGGTATACACTAAGGTGTCTATGGAGGATTGGTAAACAGAATACACATCAGTAGACAAATAGCAGTTAGTAATATAGTATATATACAAAATTGGGGGAGTCAGTTTGAGGACATTCTTGGTAGCATTTCGGGGCGCGCACAATAGACGAAAAAACGAAAGGTCTTTTGAGCCATACTTGACTTTCACATTGCGCTGGACGTCGCAGACCTATGCAAACTATTACCGTCATGGTATGTTATTGTTTGTGTTTCTTTTCTTTTTTCTTTTATTGCTTGCTTCTTTCATACGTACATGCGCTCTTGACTTGCACTGGAACATATATTTCATGTACTTCCTTTATAAATTGAGTGGTGATTCGCGCCTCTTTGTCTTCACGCCTTTCGCTGTTTCGTCTATTGTCTGCGCGCCTAAATGTTACCAAGAATAATTTAGGTTTCTGCTGTAACAGTTGCGTGCTTGCCAGGTTCAACCTCATTTGCGCCTCCAGAGGGCCCCACGTATCTGACCTCTCAGGGTTACTGTGGAGGCAGTAAACCAGCATTACCTGAAGGAAAAGACCTCTACGAATGAACTAAAGATCACTAACAACGATACCTGCTGTGTTTTTTAGCGCACGAGAAAAAAACAGACAGAGCAAGACGGATCAGCCGCTGTCCGAGTTCTCTCTCTGTGTTTTTTCTTGCATTAAAAAACAAAAATGTAACGTACACGACCAAAACGCTACGTTACTTAGATACCTGCTTGTCATACGTTAGCGATGACAAATATCTCTACACTACTTTGTTTTGATAGTTTATGGTCGTGTTGGCTTGTGCCATACGTGTAATGAAACAACACACTCATTGCGCTATTCCCTCGCTTTCAACTATAGAATACAGCCATCCACAATGGTTCCCCGACATGCTGAGTGACGAGCACACGTCGAGTGGTGTTCTTTTTAACGCCTTTCTTTTGTTGGTGGTTTGCTTCTTTTAATTTCATGAAATCATTCAAAGTAGTTCGACGAAAATTACACTAAAGTCCCTCCACGCGTTTTCCACCAGCTGGCGGAAAGCGGCGGTAGACGCAACAGAAGAACTTGAGGTCAGCCATGAACCATCTGTAGACCATCTGTAGGCATCGGTGCCAGCCGGGGCCAGGATAAGAGCACTCCGAGAGTTGACGTCATTTATACAAGCGTATCGTCACCAAGGTGGTATGTGTGGAATTTTCCACGCCGAACACGTAGCACGAGTGTTGATATCGCAGGGCAGCCGACTTTCCATCGAGCTGTCATATGCTGCTGCCGTCGAAATAAAATACCTTCCAAACGACGAGCGCCATTCGAATGTGGCCTAAAAGACGTTTGTATATCGAGAATTCAAGTAGAGAGCACACCTACATTTTGAAATTTAATGTAAGCAATGCCCCCCCCCCCCCCCAAAAAAAAAGGCGCCGTGTCACAGCTTCTTTAAAATAATTTGTTGGTTCTGTGCTGTGACTTTATTATTTATATATTTGATTTGCATACACAGATACACAAGGACACAAAGGAAAGATGGAGAGAGCAGGCTTGCAACTGCTACCTAGAGGGCCACAACGCCTGCTCACTCTTTCGGGAGGAGGGAAGAAACAGAGGAAAGGAAGATAAGACAGAAAGAAGGAAAGAAGAGAAGGAAGCAAAAAAAAAATGACGGAGACTTAGATAAATATAGGTACAAAATAAATTAAAAATAATAAAAAAACTGTCTATAAACGAGTGGCCAGGTCCATTTCGTTTATAAATTTAAGGAGAGCTCGGTGGGCCTGGTGAATTCGGGAAGTGCGACCTCTAGGAAAGAGGTAGTCGTCTAGGGTTGTGCACTCATTTCCTAGGAATTTATATTCCTTAATCAGCAAAGACCGCTGCGCAGAAAATGTGGGGCAGTGAACTACGAGATGCTCAAGTGTTTCGCAGGATCCACAAGCTGCGCACAACGGGCTGTCCACACACCCTTGACGGCGTAATCGTTCACGCACCAGCACAGAGCCCACTCTTAGTTTGTACAACAGCACTCGGGAACGACGAGGCAAGCCATGACTTATAAATGCCTACTAAAGAAGTTCTCTCTGAATTCAGAACACGGCTGCTTGTTAAACCCCGTGGAACTGAATCGCCATGACCACCGTGCACACCTATTTCATGCGTCGCATATTCCTTCCTCCATGAAGCGTCACAAGACCCACCCGTACAGGCGCGCGCCTAAGCGATGTTGTCCACACTTTATCTCATCAGCCGTCTTCTTTGTGAATCGTTAGCGTCGTGCTCACAGCGGCGGCCAGTCACCTCGAACACTCTCTGCGGTTCTACGCTGCACCGCCAGAATGCGTTATAACGCGAAAGTAAAAAAAAACAAAAAAAACAAAGGAAGCAAAGGGGAAACTTCCCGTTTGATCGTAAAACAGCTAAAACACCATAGTTCTCGGCGCCGGTGAAAAGATTTATACGCGTGTGCCAGCGTGTGGGCAGAGTGCCTGTAGCTCAAGGCCCCGCACATATCTTTATTTATTTCGGGTACGGGTAGTCAAGCAACGCTAAAAGGATACGGCCGGCATTCTGAACAACTTATGCGCGCTCTTCAGCCAACAACAGGAAGACCCAAAGTTCTTTCTTCTACTTCCTTCTCATTTTCACCGCTTTACAGTCGTGCTCGACTTATGATCTCTTGATCGCATTTTCTTTTTGCCTGTTTTTCTCACAGTGTCCATGGTGTGCTCCCCTTAAACCTGCCGCGTAGTCACAGAACCTTGCTCACACTACAGGTAATTTAGATTGCTTCTTTTTTTTTAATATAGGCACTACGAGCGTCTTTCTATGTATACACTTGTCTACGTAGCTGCTTTTCCAGGAAAGTCATAAGAATTTTAACGATCAGTTTTCCACTTGGCTGAGCGGAAGCAAATCACAAAGTATTGCTTGAGGAGAGATTAAAAAAAAAAAGACAAAGGAAGAAAGAAAAGCAGGGTTGACAAAAAGAACAAGGTAGAAGAAGAGAGTCCTAGAAGAACCGAGGTTTAAGTGAAGACTGGCAACAAGGCGCTATTTGTTCTGACCTTGCCTTTTAAAGTTGCTCTTTCGCACGTTGATACTTGCTAGGGCCCTCGTTCGGTACGTTAGGAAGAAGGACAAAAAAGACGAGGGAGTAAAGAAAGTGTAATCTTGGAGGAAAGGAATAAAATCGCGTGTGAGTCCCCCCTGACTTCGTCTCGTCGAAGCGCGCGCGCATGCATGAGTGGCTACGCGAGCCCGATCACACATGTAAAGGGCCGCGAGACACAAAGGAGCAAGCGAGGAACTTTCGAAGCGTCGGTGAGGAACTGATGGATATGAACGGAGTCACCGTTGAGGAGAGGGCCTCGCAGCAGATGAAGAAGCCCTCCCTCTTCTCCTCCTGTTTTCTGCTTTCTTGCTTTTTCTCCATCTTACGGTGAATGCCGGAGTCGAGATGCTCTGCTGAGCTGAGTACTTTCTGCTGAGCTACGACACTCGGTGTAGCGTCAGGCGTGCTGAATACTCGAATCGAGGACTGCTTACTATCGCTTATTATGTTCAGAAAAAAATGGGGACGCTCCTTCTTGCGGGGATTCTGTACGCAGGGACGAGAGGTACACGGCCCTTGCCCTTGCGCCCGAACGATGGGGCTTTGAATAGGTTGCCGGTTCGTTCCCGACCTTGGCGGCTAAATTCATGGAGTATTGCAAAGTGCAAGAGATTATAATGGTTCAGCGAACTAGGAGCGCGGGGGTAAACACAGACACAAAGCAAAGAGGAGGCACACAGCACGAACGCTCAACTAACAACTTGTTTATTCTCACGTTTGAAGGACATATCAGTACACAAGGGTACGCATGTCAACAGAAATAAGATGATGGTGTGAGCAGCAAGCTTGGCGTTCATTCGAAGCACTTGTATACGAATTATCAATATAGGTAAACTCAAAGTCAAGTAGTGATTATGACAGATGGCTAATACAATGATTCCTAATTCTAGAAATGTGATTTGCTTCGGAAATTTCACGCGTGGTTTGAAGCGGATGCCGGAAAAGTATACTTGTTTTTTTTTCAAACAATGGTTGACACTTGCAGGAATTGCAATGCGAAGCTAAAACGAAAAAAAGGACTCTTTTAAAGGAACTCAAATTCTCCCTGAGGCGCATATTCAAACATCGCCCGGTCTGGCTGATGTACATACGACCGCACGTTAGCTTCAAACCACGCGTGAAATTTTCGAAGCATATCACATTTCTAGAAATAAGAATGACTGTATTAGTCATCCGTCATTATCACTACTTGACTGTGAGTTTAACTATATTGATAACTTGTAGACAAGGGCTTCGAATGAACGCTGCGCTTGCTGCTCACACTAACATCTTATTTCTGTTGACATGCGCACCCTTGTGTACTGATATGTCCTTCAAACGTGAGAATAAACCAGTTGTTAGTGGAGTGCTCGTGCTGTGTGCCTCCTCTTTGTTTTGTGTCTGTGTTTACCACCGCGCTCCCAGTTCGCTAAACCATCATGAATTACCGACTAGCCCACCTTTCCACCCTATTGCAAGAGAATATAGCCACAAAAGGCAGAAACTGGATGTCGTTGAATTCCGCCTCGTTGGAGTGCGGCAATCGTTGTCTACAGTTTAACCCATATCCCCCCAGCTTATCAACGAAGTACCTTAGTTGCTGAGCGACGACAATGGGTGGCATCTCAACCTTCTGGGTATATTTAATCCCACAATTCCTTGCGTTTGCGCGGAGTAGTATACCAGTTATGCTAAACTGGTCAACAGCACCCACCATTTTTCTCTTTTTTGTTTTCCTTCCTTTAAGAAAAGCTAGAAAGATTAACGTTATTTTAAAATGAATAGCTGTTATTTCATAAAAACCATTTACATAATTTCGAGACGCAAAGCGGTTACCGTGGTCAGGCTCTGAATATTTTGGTTTCGTGCGATCAAGAGATGTCGACAGGCTAAATAGGAGTGGAACGTCCACTCGAGTTCCTACCTTCCGTTTGCAGAATCAAAAGAACAGATATTGTAAGGGGGAACAAGCGAAGAAAAAAATGCACGGTCGATCCTGCACATTGAATTGATACGACAAAAAAGTGAACTGTATTTTCAGACGACTAGCTTACTGCCCATTGTATATTGATGCATGAAAGCTTTCAGAATCTCCTCGAGGGCCAGGGACCCCCCAGAGTTGACTCTAATTCCCCGTGAAATCCGCGACCTTATCACGATCGCTCCCATACCACGAAATGTACACCCCGAATACAACAGAGGCAGGCGCCTTGCACGGGCGACCGCCATTCTCAAGCGCATAGACATGGAAGCGGACAACGTCTCGTTCGTGGACGCCGCTGCCTATCGCAACAACCAAGCCTTCGCCGCGGTCGCGGTATCATCCGCGCAGCAGACTGTTAACTCAGCCACAATCCTCACCCGAAACTCCGAAGTAGCGGAGCAAGTAGCTATAGCTATAGCTATGCTCGACAGCGAACGGGAATTCATCTACAGCGACTCCAGGCCGGCCATCAAAGCCTTCGAACGCGGAGTCATCTCCGACCAGGCGTTACGCATCCTGCGCAATGCGGACCCAAGTGCCCTGAAGCACCACACTGTCATCTGGTTCCCCGCCGATCTCGGCCAGGTGCTGGGTGCCCTATCCAACCTCAACGAGATCGCCCATGATGCAGCGCGCGCACTTACCGACCGCGCTGCCACAGGGCAACCCCATCTTGCTGGGTTGGATACCAATCGGGATGCACCAATCACGTACAATGAAATTACAAAGCACTTTTACTTGGAACGCCGCATTTTTCCACCCCCACATCCGAAACTTAACCGACCGCAGGCATTGACCCTACGCCTGTTACAGCCACACACGTACCCAAACCTTGCCATGCTTCACATTTATTATCCCGATGCATACCCCAGCGACACATGCCCATCATGTGGACACACAGCGACACTCGAACACATGCTCTGGGAGTGTAGAACAACTCCTCCCGACTCTACCTCAAGCAAGTGGGAGAGGTCCCTCAGGAGCTCACTTCTCGCCGACCAGCAATGGGCTGTCCAGCAGGCCCACGAAGCGGCCGCCAGGTACTCCCTGTCGGTCCCTACGTGGGAGACGCCCGCTACGCGCTAAGCGCGTCTTGCAGGACCGAAATAAAGTTTTTTCATTCCATTCTGCATTGCTGCTTAGCAGGTATAGCACCAGTGAACAAGTATGCACCCACATCAACACTTAGTGACACATCTCCATCTAAACGACTACTGTCTTCGGCCTTGACTAACCATTGTGGTAGCTGAAGTGTTTAACATACACCCGGACACAGCAGAACATACAACAGAACAAAGGTTTGATCACTAGGTCATTGTAATCATGATAGTTCTAGTTATTGTTTCTTATCGCGTAAACATTACTAACGTCACTAATATGACAGAAATGATACCTTTGAAGCCTTGATGAATCCCGGCTAGAAAGTAACTGGTTTTTAGCTGGTACACTCCACTCCGCCATTAAATACTCTCATGTTAAAAAAACTGGAAGCCTTAGAAGTCTTTCACTTAGGTGTTTGGTAGTGGCAATGGCACGCCAGAGTTCGTTCGTGTTCTCTGCTGTATTCCCTTGTTTTTGTGTTTCGTTCCTTTCACGCTCTTAATCATTGGTATGCATTCATACCGACTAGCCCAGCTTATCACTCAATTGGTTATCATTGTGTTTCGTGCCCTCCCCAAGCAGTTAACAGAGGCCACGTAACAAGAAGCGCATAGTTGGCATATGCTTTTTCAGGTGGCGCAACAACACCAGCTGCTCACAATCTTTCAGTGAACTCAGTCAATTAATGTGATTATTTATTTTGACAGTTATTTGGCGCTTGTCGCAGGTGACGTTATGCTCACACATTGTATGTGCCCAATGTAACTCAATTAACATGGACCAGGGCAACTGATTTATATTTTTCTAAAACTTCAGGAACGCATAAAAAAATCCGGAAATGAGGGCTCCACCACAAGTGTTAGCAGAAAGGCAAGAGTGTTACTCGGTAGTTGTGTCACGAAATAAAGACCAGAGATTGTAGCACTTCATATCTCATGTTTATCATTAAGAAAGTGAGGGGAAAGATGCAAGTTATTACAGGCAGTGCACGAACACATGACTGCGTTGACCGCAAGTTTTAAAATGGTCTAAACAAGCACGCGTCTTTTGGGAAGCGAGACAAGCTTTATAGTAACGCCATTCGTGAGATCGACGTTAGAACCCAGGACGTCTTTCTAATCCAATATCTGACGTGCAATGATATTAGGGATATACGCACAGTGACTCGAGTGGTCAATAGAAGGTGCTTTTAATGTCAGGGAGATGAAGCCTTCATTATGCGTGTTCTCAGAATAATTCTCTCCTGTTAAGCAAATCTCAAAAGACAGGTTATAACTTTCGGTGGGGTACGCTTCTTAGGCTTCCGCAATTTATCAATAATTCATCATACGTCATTCACGGAAATCTAATTTGTGCCATTTATTTTTTCCCTGCCTTAATGAAGATAATAAGGATGGCACGCAAACCAATCCCTTGAGCATACGCGTTTTCAAGCTATTGTGTGCATTCTATACGATTCTTGCATTTAGGTGACTCGAGTGAATACTAATGAACATCAGCAAGACGCCCAAAAATAGGAACTACAATGAATCTGATTGATTGATTGATTTGTGGGATTTAAAGTCCCAAAACCACGATATGATTATGAGAGACGCCGCATTGGAGGGCTCCGGAAATTTTGACCAGCTGGGGTTCTTTCATAAATACAGTGATAACAACGTTGGTATAAGCTAACGTATACTTAGAATGGTCAGGACGTGACATAAACAAATTGGCTGCTACGAAATTTTTGTGCTTAAGCGACACACCGCGCGCTCGCACACATAAATATTGTTACGGGAGAATAACTTTACTTTATAAAACGAGGAATAAACTCGGTGGTGGACAAGATGGCGCCCAGTTGGCTCACAGATCTGACAACATCGTCCTCCTCTTTGTCTTCTTCGTCGTTCTCATCCTACCGTTACATGATTTCCCCGGCGGCTGGAGCACCGACCCGGTGCTAATCAGGAGGCACTGGAGTAATACGGTTTGAGTCGCGTAACATGCACTACGTCAGTGTGAGGGTGAAGGATGGCGGGGTCCGTAGGGGTGATTTCGTATGTGACGTCAGTTACTTGGCGTAAGATACGGTAGGGACCTGAATAGCGTGGGAGTAACTTCTCCGAAAGTCCAACGCGGCGCGAGGGGAACCATAACAGAACGAGATCTCCGGGTGTGAAGTGGACGTCACGATGGCGGGCGTCGTATACGCTCTTCTGATTGTCCTGGGAGTCCAGTAAGCGTCGTCGAGCAACTTGGCGTGCCGCTTGGGCCTTCATTATTGCATCACGAGCGTACTGAGACTTGTCATTTAGTCCGGCCGGCAGGAGGGTGTCGAAAGGTAGCGCAGGGTCACGGCCGAACAACAGAAAAAAAGGAGAGAACCCAGCGGTGTCGTGTCTGGAAGAATTGTACGCGAATGTTACAAACGGTAACGTAGTGTCCCAGTCGCGGTGATCGGCGGAGACATACATGGAGAGCATGTCGGTGAGAGTGCGATTGAGGCGCTCCGTTAGACCATTTGTTTGTGGATGGTAAGCAGTCGAGAGCTTGTGTTTAGTGGCGCAGGAGCGGAGGAGGTCATCAACCACTTTGGAAAGGAAGTAGCTGCCTCGGTCGGTAAGGAGTTGTCGAGGGGCGCCATGATGTAAGATGACGTCCTCCAAAAGGAAATCGGCCACGTCAGTTGCACAGCTGGTTGGAAGGGCCCGTGTGATCGCGTATCGGGTAGCATAATCGGTTGCTACTGCAATCCACCGATTACCCGCAGCTGACGTAGGAAAAGGGCCAAGCAGGTCCACGCCAACACGGTAGAATGGTTCTTGTGGGATGTGCAGTGGCTGAAGACGTCCGGCCGGAGGGGCATTTGGTTTTTTCCGTCGTTGACAAGGGTCGCAGGCTGCAATATAACGGCAGACGTCGCGGTACATGCCAGGCCAGAAGAAGCGCCGGCGAACTCTGTCGTAGGTCCGTGACACGCCGAGGTGACCCGCTGTAGGTGCATCATGAAGCTGGGCGAGAACAGTGTGACGCAATTGAATGGGAACGACGAGTAGTCTTTCGGGGCCGTCAGGACGCATATTGCAACGGTACAATACACCATCATGTATTTCAAACATTCGAAGGGAAGGGTCGGGCCTCACCGATGTGAGCCTTCGGATAATACCGTCCAAGAAAGTATCTCGTCGCTGCTCGATTCCAATGTCATGAAACGCGGATAGAGAGAAAACGTCGATAGGAAGGGTGGTTTTAGAGGAGTCGCCGTCTGGAGGGTCGACAGGATACCGGGACAAGCAGTCCGCATCTTGATGCAGGCGGCCGGTTTTATACAGGACTGAGTAATCAAATTCTTGAAGGCGCAGCGCCCAACGGCCAAGACGGCCTGAAGGGTCTTTAAGGGACGAAAGCCAGCACAAGGCGTGGTGATCTGTGATTACTGTGAATGGCCGGCCGTACAAATAGGGACGAAATTTACCGACTGCCCAAACAAGTGCCAAACATTCCCGTTCGGTTATTGAATATTTTCTTTCAGCAGGCGAAAGAAGGCGGCTGGCATAAGCAACAACACGGTCTCG
Source organism: Rhipicephalus microplus (assembly GCF_043290135.1). Lineage (NCBI taxonomy): Eukaryota > Metazoa > Arthropoda > Arachnida > Ixodida > Ixodidae > Rhipicephalus > Rhipicephalus microplus. The sequence goes on along the minus strand of NC_134701.1, from coordinate 222,373,098 downwards.
TCCTTGTTGTTTCTGGGCGAGGACTGCACCGATGCCATAGCCACTTGCGTCTGTACGAACTTCTGTTGGAGATGAAATATCAAAGTGGGCGAGGATAGGCGGAGACGTAAGCAGACACACTAGATTTTGAAACGCATCTGCTTGCTCAGGGCCCCAAATGAAGCCAGCGTCTTTTTTGAGAAGTTGAGTGAGAGGGCGTGCTACGTCGGCGAAGTTTTTAACAAAGCGGCGGAAGTAAGAACAGAGGCCAACGAAACTGCGAACGTCTTTGGTACAGGTTGGTACAGGGAAATCTCTTACTGCGCGTATTTTATCTTGATCAGGGCGAACCCCCACGGAATCAACGAGGTGTCCGAGGACAGAAATTTCACGACGGCCGAAGTGGCACTTTGCCGAATTGAGTTGCAGGCCCGCCTTACGAAAGACAGATAAGATTTTCGATAGCCTTTCAAGGTGCGTCGCAAAAGAAGGCGAAAAAACGATAACGTCGTCCAGGTAGCACAGGCAGATGGACCACTTGAAGCCGTGCAACAGAGCGTCCATCATACGTTCGAATGTGGCGGGCGCATTACATAAACCGAATGGCATCACTTTAAACTCGTAAAGGCCGTCGGGAGTGATAAACGCCGTTTTCTCACGGTCCATGTCATCAACGGCAATCTGCCAGTACCCAGAGCGGAGGTCAATGGAGGAAAAATATTTTGCGCCGTGAAGGCAATCCAGGGCATCGTCTATGCGTGGTAAAGGGTAGACGTCCTTCTTCGTTATTTTGTTTAAATGGCGATAATCGACGCAAAATCTCCAGCTGTTGTCCTTCTTCTTTACAAGTACAACAGGGGACGCCCAGGGACTGCATGAAGGCTCGATGATATTCCGAGAAAGCATTTTGTCGACCTCCTGTTGGATGATGCGCCGCTCTGCATGGGAAACACGGTAGGGTCTCCGATGGATTGGACTCGTATCGCCTGTATCAATCCGGTGCTTAACAACGGACGTCTGGCCGAGTGGGCGGTCGCCAAGGTCGAAGATGTCCCAAAAAGATGCAAGCAGGGAACGCAGGTCGTTAGCTTGTTCTTTCGGCAAGTCGGGGGCAATCATCTTGGTTAACACACTTTGGTCTGATGGAGGAGTAGACGAAGTTTTTTCGGCACTCGGGATGCTGTCATAACTTAGAGTGCAAATATGGCACTCTGCCGCCGGCACGATCTCGGCTAGAGATATACCACGAGGGAGGACTTGTGTACATAGTGAAAAATTCACTAAGGGTAGGCAGGATGCATTGGCCGTAATAGTGATGACGGTGTGAGGAAACGCAACGTTGTGCGAAAGCAGGACGTCAACATTAGGGGACACAATATAAACACCGTCTGGGACAGGTGGAACAGGGGAGACGCCTATGTAAGCTACTGTTCGTTGAGGGAGACGCAGGTGTTCTGTAGAACAAAGCCGACTTGGAGGGCAACTTGGAGGATCAACAACATTAGGTAGAGCGAGTTGCACTATACCGGCAGAGCAGTCTATCAAGGCCGAATGTTCAGACAAAAAGTCTTGGCCCAAAATTATGTCATTAGGGCAGTGTTCTAAAACATAAAACAGAACTGATGTGTGGTGTCCGGCGACGCTGACGCGAGCTGAGCACACACCAATTACGGCGACTTTTCCACCATCGGCCGTTCGGACCACAGGAGTTGGGCCAGGAGTAAGGACTTTCTTCAGCCGTGCTCTAAGGTCAGCGTTCATGATAGACACGTGTGCGCCAGTGTCAATGAGGGCTGTAGTAGGTACACCGTCGACGTCAACATTGATAAGGTTCTGATGTGCGGGCAAGGTCAGTAGAGGATTTTGGGATCGGGTCGGTATTGCAGCATCACCTCCAAGAGCTGCTCCCGTCAGTTTTCCGGAGGTGAACGCCGGAACGAGCTTGGGGACGGCGATCGGCGAGATGGGGGCGAGCGGGAGAAACGGCGTTGTGGCGAAGGGGAGCGGCTGGATCGGGGGCGCGAGGAATTCTCAGGCGTTAGCGGCTCTGTTTTCGGTGATGAGCGTGAATTCCAGACAGGTGGGCGATGGGGCGGAGGGTGAGGCCACGGAGCAGAGCTGGACCAAGCACGGCAGTGACGCGAAATGTGGCCTATACGACCGCAATTGAAGCATATCGGCCGGTCGTCTGGGGTGCGCCATACCGCCGGGTCGCGATAATGTGGGCTGGCAGAAAAACGTCGGTTGGGCGGGACAGTCACGGGTGGATTTGGTGTGGCGTAGTCTGGACGATGAATGGAGCAGACGTTTAAGCCGGCGTTGGCCAGTTCTTGCCTCACGACGGTCTGTATGAGAGAGACGGTGGCGTGATAGCTTTCGGAGTTGGGGGAAGCTGACACGAGTGGAGCTGCGGCTTCTATTTCCCGACGGACAATACGGACAACGTCACCGGGACTTTCCGTAGAAGGCAGGCGAGGGTCTTCGCATGTGGACGTTGCAGCCGTGTTTGGAAGCCGGGCAAACTGGTGGAGAACACGGCGGCTCTTCGCTTCTTCAAAGCGCCGGCATTCAGAAATAATGTCGTGGACCGTAGATGAATTCTTGAACACAAGAAGGTGAAAGGCGTCATCTGCTATGCCCTTAATAATATGGCCAACCTTATCGGCTTCGGACATCTGCGAGTCTACCTTGCGGCACAAAGCGAGCACGTCCTGAATGTACGTGAGGTATGATTCGGTGCACGTCTGAACTCGACGTGCGAGCTCGTTTTGGGCGGCGCGTTGACTTCCCACAGGCCTGCCAAATAGCTCCCGGAGCTTTTGCTTGCATAACTCCCAGCTAGTCAGTTCTTCCTCGTGCGTCTCGTACCAGACCTTTGCGGTACCTCTGAGATAAAAAATCACGTTGGCCAGCATGAGCGTTGGATCCCATCGCATACGTACACCCACTCGTTCGTATGACTTCAGCCAGACTTCTACGTCAATGCCATCAGTGCCAGAAAAGGTACCTGGATCTCTCGGGGGCTCCAAGATGAGGGTTGACGGTCCAGTTGGAGAAAGCACGGACGTAGTTGGAGAAGGCACGGTAGACGGGGAAGGGTCGGCATTGTTGACTGCAGTCGCCATGGGGGAGACCACTAGGCGCCCGCTACGAAGCTCCGTTTTGCGTGAAGTGAGTACCCCGCACCTCCCACCAATGATGTTACGGGAGAATAACTTTACTTTATAAAACGAGGAATAAACTCGGTGGTGGACAAGATGGCGCCCAGTTGGCTCACAGATCTGACAACATCGTCCTCCTCTTTGTCTTCTTCGTCGTTCTCATCCTACCGTTACAATATGCGCGCAAAAACGAGATACTCTATACTGCGAATTTTATGAATGACAAATGCGTCAATTGAAGCTTCCAAACAGCATGACATATAGGTGGTCTATTTATTTACAGGTGAAAATGAATAGTACCAGAAATAGGTAGTACCATTGTGTGACGATAGCCACGGTAAAAAGTAAAAATAGTGCCAGGATTTCTAACGTTCTCATAAAGTACGCAATAGATCTTTTCGCACCTCGATGTCAGCCGCAACTTACCCATTGTATAGCCGCTTTCATATATTGAAAATCTATTTACATTCGTTAATATTATTACACCAATTTATTATGGCAATTTGGCTGTGGTTTGCGAGCCGTATCACTCATAAGGGCATGCGCTTTGCTATTTGTAAGAAGAAAGTATTTCAGCAACAAAATAGAGCCACATCTTAGTGAACACTGCGAAAAACGTTAAAAAAAGTGCAAACTACAGTTTTGTTCCCCAAGGCATAGGAATTGAATGCATTGCTGCCTGAAAGGCACCTGTTAAATTAGTCCAGTCTAAACAAATTCCTTGAACTTTGTTTGTCAAACAACTATTTTATCTTCCAGCCATACTTATACAAGGAAATGCACGGCACTGGCATAAGTGACTCGTTCATGGTCACTTTGGCCAATTTAACGATTGAATTCTAAGACGGACGTGCGCTCGCCTCATTTACACCATTTTCAAAAGACTCGTGCTACGGGCATGACTACTGTTGGGCCCTCAAGAAAGAGTGTTCGGTTAGCTTTATATCGCTACTTATGATCATTGAGAGCTCGATTCATTTCCCCGTAAACGAAGAAGTGAACGGCCAGAGGCCCAGCCTTGGACGGCAATTGGCCTTCCCGCCAGATTAGAACAGCCTGTCAAGGATCGAGAAAATTTCCACCCGGAAAGCTTGTTCTTGAGGATGCGCCCTCTTTATTTTAAAGTATAGTGTACTTACTATTTCCCCAAGAACAAGAACCCAGCACACTACAGTGACCGGCGTGAAGCCAGGGCAAAGACTTATGACAGGCTGCTAGCTGGGGAGAAGAGGCACATATTTATGGACGCCTTCAAAGACAAGAGAAAAAAGCTGGGTGACAGCAACAGTGACGACCAAGGAAAGACTGTTAATTTGTGCCCCGGTGATAACAAACGACATCGAAGAAGAAAAGGAACTGGCGACTATAGGGCCGCACTAAAGAGGCAACAGACTTACAACAAACCTACCGAGGCTTCCAGTCTGGCTGGGTGTTCCTCTTGGTGCTTCGGGTGCTTAAAGACAAAAAACTTGCGAAAGAGGAAAACATAGATTAAATCTGTGTTCCGGCACTATCCGCAGTGGGGAAAACGTGTTTGGCTTGGTGATGCGCACATCAGAGAATCGGAAAATGGCATCGCCATCCACATTTTATTTTCACGTGTTTTCTCACTTTACTATATCGAGTTTACTATATCGACGCAGGCGCCGCGTAAGGTTCGAGGTACGGGCAGAAGGTGCGACTTTTTCACGCGTGCAGAATGCTAGGTCGCAATGTATAGAGTGAAACAAATACAAGTACAAATACTAATATGCCACTGGTGAGCAGCGCCTTGTCTATAGTGAGCTACAACTAGAGTCCTGTCTGAAAGAGTTGGGCTTGCGGGCGATGAGGGAGTGCTTTGTACATCACACATAGAAAATACGGACACAAATGTAGGGCTACGTTTATAAGTAGGATACACAAGATTTGATTTTATAGCCTTTGCTCCATTGCCAAGAAATGTTGTTAGCGAGTATTTGTCTGATTTGCCACCGATAGTGGTGCTGCGAACGTGCTCCGGTTACGTAATAGAAGGGATTCGGCTTACTCAGTTGGAACTGTACAGTGCACGCCATGCTGTCATTACACGCAAGCATACCCGATTAGGCTGCACTGCGTGATCGAAAGTGTAATTGTGACTCACACGAGCTGCGTAAGAGTATTACTATCTCTTAATAACGAAGGTACGAACTGTGTTATGCGCAACACTGCTAGTGTTTCATTGTGGGCCGATAGTACGTGTAACAAGTTTTCATGTGCATCCAACGCTCTCACTCTACGCCAGTTATCCGCAGCAAATCACTCATCGATGGCCCTATTAATTTTATTTTGTCAGAAGGACTCGTGTGTTGGTAAAGCTCGAAAGCTACTTTCATTGCATTTACAAGCAGTGGAAGTTCTTTTCACTGTGTTCACAAGCAGAAGCGTGGCTATGTGGTAGAACATCCACTTGCCACGCAAACGACCCGCGTTCGATCCTCACTCGGATACAAATGACCTGTACCAGCTTCGGTCGGAGATTTGTTTACCATTTTTTTCCACTTGCATCGTTCTCGATGTTGAGGACATGCATATGTTGATGTTTCGCTCACAACCAACGCCGATGCCCGAACTTCTGTGAAACGAGCTCTTTATTGCTATCGCGTTATAAAACCTGGCGTGGTTCAGTCGTAGAACACTTTATTACCACGCAGAATGCTTGGGTTTAGATTCCTGCTGGCGATGGGATATTTATTATTTGCAATCTTCGGGACAACGCAGCCGATGTGAACTTTGTCCTAATGCCCACGCGTCAAAGTTAATCATGGCTATTCTCACCGTTTCTTGGCAAATATAAACTGTCAATGACCTGTGGCACGTCCCCGCGTGCCCATGGCACATACCCATCCGTGGGTATGTGCCACATGCCTGGTGGGTTGAAAGAATTTGACGAAGAATCATTAATGTGGAAGTGCTGAGGACACATATACGACACCTTGCTCGAACCCCTCGACATCACCTAGCCTCTCTACCAGTGGCCCCACCATGCACATCTTACTGAAAACAGTGACCGCACATGGTGAGCCGATCCCAACTTCGTTCTCTCCTGCCGCTAGACCTGTGATTCCGCAATGGTGCCTCGCTCAACCAATGCTTAATATTAACATAACTGGCGTTGAGAAAAAGGCCAATTTGTCATCACCGGCTCTTAAACAGCTCACACTACTTCTCTTGTATGAGAAATATCAAGACTCCACACATATCTATACTGACGGATCAGTTCAGCCGGACAGCTCTACAGGAGCAGTAGTGATACCAAGGTTGGCCACGACAATTAAATTCAAGACATCTCACGCAACAACATCAACGGCAGCAGAATTGGCAGCGCTTCGTGCCGCGTTGCGATTTGTAGTTGATCAACCTACACGCAAGTGGACTATTTTCTGCGACTCGAAGGCGGCACTGCAGTCTCTACTATCAGCCTTACGCCGTGGACCACACAAGCAGCTGGTACTAGAGATAGCAGAGGTTATACACCACCTGACTGAGAAAGGGCACCAAATTACATTTCAGTGGTTGCCCAGTCACTGCGGAATCATCGGCAATGAACGGGCTGATCAAGCTGCCCGCTCAGCCCACACAGAAGATCATAAACTGCGACTACCACTTTCTAGGACAGATGCTGCACGAAAGCTCCGCAGACTTGCTCGCCAGCAAACCACATCGCAATGGAAACAGCCACACTTCAAGCATGCCCGACTGTACTCGCTTGACCCTACGCTAAGTCTTGAAGTCCCGTCGAGGCTTCGCCGAGCAGAACAGACCCTGTTATGTAGGCTGTGGTTGGGCGTTGCATTTACCAACGCCTACGCTTTCCGCATTGGCATGGCCGACACCGTAGCCTGTGGCCATTGTGGCAAAGAGGAAACCATTCAACATATTCTTTGTGAGTGCCTAGCGTATAGTAAACAACGACTATGCCTTCTCAAGGAACTCAACAAATTAGATGATCAACCTCTGTCGGAGCAGGAAATTCTGCAGTATCGTCAGGATGTGACTTCACAGAAGAGGGCCCTGAAAGCGCTACTACGCTTTTTGCGATTGACCGGCTTTACTGAACGGTTGTAGCTAGGACGCCCTTTCTGTGTGTGTTTTCGTTTTTTTTATGAGTGCGCGCACGTTTTTTTTTCTCTATCTAACCACTCTTTCTCGCCCCTACTTCCCCACCCCCAGCGCTGGGTAGCAAACCAGATGCCAATATCTGCTTAACCTCCCGGCCTTCCCTTTCTCACTCCCTCTCTCTCTCTCTTGACGATGTACGTGACAGTACAATGACATTAATCATGTCATGACCATCGAGTCACATCCGACTAATGATCTTACCTTCCCATACTAGTTTTGGTTTACCCCAAGTTAAGTAGGTGATCTCGAGAGTACCCAGACGTAGCTGGCTAGATAGCTAGAGAGATCGATAGATACGTAGATTGACGGTCAAGGTGCCTGCAGTATGCGAAAAAATGCTTTAAATTTAACAATGCAGTAGGCACACCAAAGCAAACTTAATGTCTCCCTGACATCCCTATCTAGTGGAACAATAATGCCACACAGAAAGATGTGGACGCTGGAACAGTACACTGGACATGCACTGGTCAGTGATCGACCAGTTTACTGTGTTCGAGCGTCCTCGTCTTTTTTGCGCTTTTTTATGCAGCTAAGCATGTACCTACAAACTATTCCAAACCCAATACTTGCTTGAGAAAACAACCCTACCAAAAGTTGAAAGCAGATTAACATCACATGTTTTTTTTTCTGTTTTGTTTGGTTCAGTGGCATGAGAGAGTCACACGAACCACCAGTTGCCTATCAGAGAAGGAGGAAATAAAAATAACTAAGAAACCTCCAAGTGGAAGCGGACCCGCGTTCCTTCATGATAGAAAGAACATAATATTGTTTTCTTTCCACCTCCATGATCGTTCCTTCCCATTAAAAAGCCCTCTTTTTTCTTTTCCTGTGTAGGCGGCATGAACCCCACTACGGTAGATTGGCGTAGGCCGGAGAAATTGCGGCCACGCTGGCTTGTTTTCTCTTCAACTTTGTGGAAGCAAGTCCAAAAGAAGTATCGGCAGTGCTGTTGCGGCGCTGCGAGGTGGTCCGGTAGCTATACACGTGAAAGCGTAAGAGATGGCGCACTAAAAGAAAACTGACATGACAAGCTTGCATACGAATGAAGTGGCAGAGTCTGAGCACAGTGAAGAAAAAGAAAGCACAGAAAAACATAATGACATTACAGACTAGCGGATAACCAAAGAAAACAAACCGAATAAGAAAGGCAAAAGTTCGTCGCTTTTTATAAGAAAAAAAAGGAAAGAAATACAAGCGTAGAGCGACCTTTCGCGCCATGATTGTTGGTTTCTTGACATTTCCTGGCCCTCTGACGAGGCCGAAGGAGCGAAGGGGCGGGAATGTAAACAAAAAAGGATTATCGAAGGAAAAACATTGAATTATGAAAGAAACGGGCATGGAAAGAGGTCATGTGGGCGCGGCACTTCAGACAAGCAGGGCCTTCTGGAAAGAAGGAGGGGAGAAAGAAGAAAGATCAGACGCAGATGGAAGAGGGGTGGTCGAAACTCGAAAATAATAACCGCTTCCCGGAATGCGCTCAGCGGGACGTCGTCTCCCGAAACACACGAGAGGAAGGAAGAAAGGCAGGGGTGCTTCGTGGAGAGGCCTGGACGCTGCTATAGCTACAGCCGCGTAACAAGCTTACGCAAAGAACGCTGATGCTCCTTCTCTCCCCCACCCTCTCGCATCCCCTCCTACTTCTCCACGTCGCGTTCGCGCTCCACTGGTTCCACTCGTGAAAACGATATTTTCCTCGAGACATGTGAAACGGATCGGAAGTCAACCGCTGACGCGCTCCTGGGGGGCCCGAGCAAACATGGTGACGTGAAGAGGGAGAGAGGGTTGATTACCCCTCACCCGTCGTGGTCCCGTGATGCTGTCACGCATAAGCTCTCTTCTTGTTTGCAGCAGCAGCTTCGCAAGCATGAACGAATCCTGAGGATGGCCCGTGACCATCCATATATATATATATATATATATATATATATATATATATATATATATATATATATATATATATATATATATATATATATATATATCAAGGTCCAGTGCTTCCAGATATCGTTGGTGGAACATGACACGAAGAGAGAGAGAGAGAGCATGAGTTAAGAGGGCTGTCACTCTGGAGAGTTTTAAACGCTTCACTTTTTGACCGGAGGTTAGTGTGCTTGTTGTGGAAGCAGCTGCGGCAAATGGATAGTTGCCTGGACACAAAATCACGGAGTCGCGAGTTGTATTTGCGTGGTAGTTCAAGCCTGGTGTAAAATAGGCTATCTGTCCCGATGCTTTAGGAAAGAGTGGAGTAGTTTACAGGCACTGTATTCTGTATGGTCTGTCAGTTTAAATAAAATGCGCTTTTTTTCCCCTGCTGCTACAGTTAAGGTTACGTAGATTTAAGAACATTGAGGGCATGGTAGTAGTTGTGGGAGGTCTGTTTATGTTGTCTAAGTGCGTGGTTGTCTGAATTGTGGGATATGGAGTATACCTAATCACTCAAATCATAAAAACTAAGAAACCAGGACGTGTCATAGTTCAACATGTACCTTTTGCGTTTCGCTCATTCCACCATAATCATAAGCTTGAAGAATGAGAGTGAGAACAGTAGGATCGGAAATGAAAAGCTTTTTTTGGCAAACGCTCATGGTAACGTTTTGATTATCTACAAGTAATGAGAGCCGTGCCTAATGTTGTGAGTGCTGTGACACTCTGTCATATTCATCTCTGTAACTGATTGTGGTAAAACGTTACTATTCAATTTAATAGAGCTGCATCACGTGTGTTGAAATCTTTTTTTTTCTTTTTGGTGCGAGAGAACGCTTTGTTAGTCTTCAATAAAGTTGTACCATCTATCTATCTCCTATAAATTGGACAAACAACCAGTCAAATCGCTTGAAACTTTTGTCAATGCCCCTCGTATGGTAGAATGAAAACGATAGAATGAAAATAAGCTATGGTAGAATGAAAATAAACTTGATTTGACTTGATTTGAAACAAAATCTCACCATAAATTGCCGGTAGTCACAGGGCTGGCTTGCAAAAACTACATTTCTGCAGCAAGATGTTCCAGCTTTCGATAAGCCTGTAAAATGTAGAAAAAATAAGACAGTTGATTCCGGCTTCACGGGAATTGGTAGTAACACGAAACTGAATTGTGTCTTACCAGAACAGTAATTTCAAATTTTTTCGGTGACAAGAGAGTGTCATGATACAGAGGGGTGAAAAAAAAAGAATTCAGTCTTCGCCGTGCGGGGGCGAAGAGGAAAACGAAGAGTGCGTGTGGTGCGTGCGGTGGTTCGAGGCAGCGCGTGCAAGGAGTCAGTTCTTGACTGGACGTCCAGTGCGGGGAACTAGACAACGGCATCTAGGCGCTCTACCGTTCCCGGACTCCGGCTGGGCGACTGGCCCAAGGACCAGGCGATCCACTGCTGTTCTGGCTGCCGTTCCGGACAGCTGGGCATCCTGTGAACAAGCCCGCTACTCTGGCTGGGTGACTGGTCCAGGGACCAGGCGAGGTTCCGCGGTGCTGGCTGCCATCCAGAGTGGCTGTGGGTTTTGGTTGCTGCGAGACGGATGTTCCTGCTGCCGTTCCGGATCGCTGGTGCGACCCCGGTACGCTGCTGAGACGAGTGTGGTGGCGGAGAGCTGCTGCGGAGCTACCAATCAGCTACCGACTGCTGCTGCTGCGGCAGAAGGCCGTGTCACGGCGTGGTCCGACGCACGTTGAGGACGGCAACGAGCCAGAGGGCGCACAACCCACGAGCGATCGGCGCCGGCGACCCGCAAGCCATATCAAAACACGGCGAGACTTTTCTAATTTAGAGAGACATTGAGTACAGCTATAGACTGCGTGTTTCTACTACTTGAAGTGTTACTCGTTCAAAGTTACGTCCTCTGTAAATATATTCTCGTGTGTGTGTCCTTGCGCTCGTTGTTTGATTCAGTTTCTTGCTGAGTGGTCCTGGGCCCAAAACTGACACTACGTCACAGAGAGGCAATTTTCATGCAGTGCACTGCCATTCGATCACCACGACTGCCTTTGACATGGTTTCGACTTAGTGGAAGCACAGTGCGCCACATCCCCCTTTCCGACAATCAACGCTGACGACCATCGGCAACGCTTTGTGATAGCTCAAATAATTGGTGTGGCAGGTGGACACAGACAATCGATAATGCCACATGGGTAGGTGTTCTTAAGAGTCACGTATGATAGCAGAGGTGTAGTTCATAAAATGGCTAAATCGCTTCACAAACTCATGGTCTGCTGCCGCGAATGGCAGCATTTGCGTACCGATGACTGACTCACAGTTTCGCGTGGCGTCCAAAGGGAGGTCGGCTTCGCGAATGGCGTTTTGACCAAGCCACTCCCCTAAATACCAAAACGGGCCTTTTGGATGAGTTATGAAGTGTGGATAACAGCTTAATTACTTGCAATGTACACAGCTTCGCGAAGGTAAGAGGAACAATGCAAAGTATAACCACAGTACGAGCGAATTTATTGGTTTTCCCGCTGGCGTGTCTATCGCTGATTCACTGTGGTAGATTTCAGTAACAATCGCCCTTCGACTGAAGCTGAGCGTAAAATGAATTTATCTTGAAAGAGGTCACAACAGCACTGAGCAGGTCATACCAACTCGGTATTATTCAGCGTTATCTTTCATGAAGTCATTCTCCTTTCGAATATAAATGATTGGCAACCCGTGTTTGCGACAACTGTTGTAGCGAGGAAACATCAGCGCACCACTTCTGTGACTGTCCTCGCTACAATACGCAGAGAATATCAGCCGCTCTAGCTCGGATAAACCAGAGACCGATGATGGCAGACACCATTCTGGAATGTTGAGGTGAAAGGTCATCGCGGGTGAAGGCAACGAAGGTGGTGCTCAACTTCCTAAAGGCAAGAGACTTGTACCGACGATTATAAGCGTACTGTGTCTTGACGATTGTGAAGTGTGACTTTTTGTGCGTGACCTCCTTCTCTTTCTTCGTCTTTATACCTCAACACCCCCTTACCCTGTTTAGGGTAGCATACCAGTCCTCCTAGATTGGTTAACATTCCTGCATTTTCTTTCCTTCCTTGAGCGAGCTGAAATATTTCTTTCCCCTCTGTGTCATCCTTATGTTGAAAACAACACATACAGATGTTTTTATAAGACAAAAACCTGAATTACACCTTTGTACAGAGTACTGAGTACTTCTAAATATAGTTATTTCTTGAGTTTATATTCTTTGAAAGAATACGCTTCGACATGTGAATGCTTTTAACTTGACAATAAACGCATTTTCCAGTCGTGATTTTTCTGTAATCACACGGCACTGAAATAAGAAGAATACATAGAGTCTATGGACATGACCGTCATTTTAGTGGTGGCGCCATCCGCGGTCAATACCAACTGGCCCTTCGCGTAAACTTTCAGAATTTTATGTGTTGCGGAGAGTGGGAGGGCTATCTCGCTGTAAATTATGGTTTTCATTTGCTCTGCTGCTTCATCTGAGACTGCATCCTAGCAAAAGAAGAATACCAAGTGAGGAACACCTACATTTGAATTATTGTGGTTACCATCGGCCTGTCCATACATTTTGCTGGTGTCATCACCAAGTGCTTTAAAACACGTCACGCACACGGGCACAATCACATTGTGATCTTTACTCGCTTCTGTGATTTTCTATTAAAACTGCGGCAGTAGCCTCCAGGAATAAAAGCTGCTCAAATACAATTCAATGTGCCCAAATATTTTTCTCTCGGTGTTTTAGCAGGTAAACTAAATTCTTCTAAAGTCTTTCAACTGATCATATATAAAGATTAAGTGATGTAGCAACTAAAACACTTCGAGTTGGTAATCCAACAATAGTTAGTTGGCTGCACTGCAACAGAAGCTCCTCACGTTTCCAAGAATTGATGAGTCACCTGAGTCGTTTCTTTCACGAGTATTATGTGGATTATACCTGCTGATCGCGCAAAGCACTCTTGGTTAACTATCTTCTTGCACGCACGCACGCACGCGCACACACACACACGCACACGCACACGCACACGCGCACACACACACACACACACACACACACACACACACACACACACACACACACACACACACACACACACACACACACACACACACACACACACACACAGTTTCTTTACAAGATTCAAATTTTTTATCATTAGGAACGAATCTCGATTTTTCTGTTTGTGCAGTGTGAATGCGGTGGGTAAGTCAGCTAGAAATTTATGTCTTAGCCGTAACTCCAGTTACCATCATGGAAATCTTCATACTTTGAAGAACGAACGAGCGCTATGGTGGTGTGATTTGAAAGCAAAGACAGGAAAACTAAGCGCGAGCTCGAAGAGAAGTAACGGAGAAGCAGGGAGATATAATTCAACATTAACCGGATGAAGTTACGGTGGCGGCAAGCAAAAGTTTTCAGACAGACTTAATAAATGGCTTTTTCTAGATGCGCCTATCTTCGGGCCCTTTCCGTATCTCCACGTCTTTCCGGATGTTTTTTTTGTGTTAAATTTCACCTCCGCACTTACGTGCTCAAAAACCGTGGAATATATATGACCCTGTTGCTGTAATTATATATGCCACACTCGTTTCCTTTCGACGTAATATATCGCTTTTCGCCGAAAAACTCATAGACAAGAAGTTGGAAGGAAATATGTTGCATGATATACGCGAGGCAAGGCTTCATAATTAAGGGTTGTTCTGCTCCCATTCCCTAATTTGTCCTTTTCTTTTGTTTGCTTTAGCTTGGCGCCAGGGGGGCGAGTGCTCTTCTTACACTTCTTTTTTTTTCAGTTTTAGTGGGAGAGGCAGTTATGAACGCCATTCAACTGTTGGTTGCTTTTTTTAACTCTTATTGTTTATTTTGAAATACTTCTATGCTCTGAAGAAAGACCCTGGACAGTTGATGCAAGTCCAGAGTGCTGGGAAAACAGTGCATTCATGTGGCGCACAAACCCGTCTCGACGATCGGGCCATTATTGCCGCGACCAAAAGACCTACTGATGAAAGAAAGGTTCTCTAAGCTGGTCTACGAAATTCCATGCACAGACTGTCCCACCACCTACATCGATGAGACAAAAAAAAAAGAAAACTTCCTTGAAAGGATACAACAATGAAATGATGTACGTATAACCTCAACGCCGCACGAAACACTCTCGCTGTACACAGCGAAAAGATGGACCACCGCAAAATTTCGATGACGCCCGGGTCATCGACACAGAGGGTAGCCACACAAAAAGACAATTATTAGAGTCCTGGCACATCCAAACAAGGCCTGGAAATGTTAACCACTGAACTGGATCCTTACCCAGTGTATACTTGCATGGTCTGCAGACCCAGTTGAGAAAACACCGCAGCAACAACAATGGTGTGAAAAAGGAAGATGGAATGGGCGACACAGCCAAAAAAAAAAAAAAACGCGAGCTTCAGAGCTAATCGAGCAGTATCCGCTGAAAAAGTAACCAAATCGGTCTCGAAATGTCGGATCAGTTAGGAGTCATTCACTTTTATCTTTGAATTATAACTTGGCTGAAGAGCGTATCATATGGTATTGGTATTGTCACGTGGATCTTGAAGTTAACGAAGAATGCACCCGACTGTTCAAGACAGGGTGCAAGAATACTTCAGGTGAGCGAACTCTGGGACTATTCGCTGCCCGATAATGTTTTGCTTCGCAAGGAGGCGGAGATGACACTACAGACTTTGCCACGGTCCCTTCCCCTCCCATTCCCTCTTTCAATCTAGGAAAGCCTCGTCACGTAGGAAAGTGCCGTGAACAGTTTATCAAATGCTGACCTTCCTGGACACTCATTTGCAACTTCTGTGGTATCACCGACGTCACCGTTTTGATTGGCAGCACTTTTATTTATCGTTGTGCTCCCTGCAAATGAACAAGACTGCGTTGTTTCACAGCTTTTGTGGAGTGTACATGAGCAGGGCAGTTCACTACAAGTCTGCGGTATTACCTCCTGGTAAGGGCTCTCGATGTTTTTTTTTGTAATAATTATTCTGGGTCACTTTCGAAAATGGACAGCACAGCATCCTTAGCAAGCCCAGCTCTCCTTTTATCTCACATTAAAACATGACCATTGATATCAGCAGACCTTGTCTTGAGGACGAAATGAGGAGTGAAACGTCTTTCACACACACAATATGTCCTTTGCAGGAAATGCTTTTATTTTTCGTCGTATCGCACGCCTCCATGCCCCGCCGCGGTGGTCTAGTGGCTAAGGTACTCGGCTGCTGACCCGCCGGTCGCGGGTTCAAATTCCGGCTGCGGCGGCTGCATTTCCGATGGAGGCGGAAATGTTGTAGACCCGTGTGATCAGATTTGGGTGCACGTTAAGGAACCCCAGGTGGTCAAAATTTCCGGAGCCCTCCACTACGGCGTCTCTCATAATCATATGGTGGTTTTGGGACGTTAAATCCCACATATCAATTAATCGCACGCCTCCACTCCTGAAGTCTTTCTTGGTTGGCTTGAGGCATGAAAAGCGTGTACTTTGCAAGATTTGTGGCCACTCTTGCAAAAGGCCACAAAGCACTTGTTCAACCTTCCGCCACGAAAAAAAAAAACACTTGGGCGCTAAAACACTTTCAAATACATCCTCAAAAATGGCAAAAGAGAATTTGTGCACCGCACGGCTAACGTAGCGCGTGGACTGCGAAGGTCGTAACCCAAATGCGCCAAAATTCACGGTGCTGCGATGAGCGATGTGATGAGTGACGAAAGTGCCATTCAAGCCACGTGTCGCGTGGTTGATATCGCACGATAAACCGATTTTCTCACATTTGGAAACCACTGCCCGCATACCGAATGTGCTTTGCAGAATTTGCCAGCAGCCTATTACGGTCCTCAGTCCGGTGAGCCATCTACTGGCATGCCACAAACGAGAACATAATCGGTCCCTACGGCCGAGCGCCCGCTTCGCGGCGTTGGCTCACCCAAAAAATTCTTGCACCGTGGTTCAAGGTTTATTAGGCCAAACTTGTGGCTGGTAAACGAAAAGTTCGATTACAGCACTACGCTAAGGCACTGATAGTGGCGATCAGAGCATCGGCTTTCGATCAACTGACAAGCGGTGAAGCACGTTGGCATTTATACACGTGCCATCAAATATTCTAGCGTGATCGCTTGCTGCCAAGTGATTCCAGAATCGGCATTTATACATGTGCCGTCGAATATTCTAGCGTGATTGCTAGATGCCAAGTAAGTTCCAGAATAATATGTATTGTTTGCATAGCGCGTGATTTTTAACAAAATATTGTACTACAATCCCGTAGCTTCTCGAACACTGCAGCTGCGCTAGGCACTGAGATTTACTGGCATGTAAATGGGGCGATAACAAAACTTGAGGAAGGAATGTGGCAGTGTTTTGAATTACATTCACGAATCATGGGAAATGTTGCTGAAGAGTTTGAGTCGTAATGTGCCGTATGTTGCACATTGCGCCGCATAGGAAGGCATAGTTTTACTCGGCTAAGGTTCAACTCCTTTTGCCTACGTAGTCTAGAAGGGCTGTACTGAAAGCTTTAGAAAATCCATGCACGTAACTTTAACCAAGTACTTAAAAGGATAGGCCGGTGGTGCTGCAATGATGAAATGGGGCGTACCTACGCGGGTGTTCTGCTATACTATAGCGAACTGCATTTTTGAGTAAGCACTTTAGTGCAGAATGACCACAATTCTCACCATCAATCTGCGCTTGGCTTCTTCTCGGGCAGTAGACTGTCGGGGCACATTTGGTACCAATGCATTGTCCGTACGTGTATCTCGGACGATATAACCCAATGCCAAAAAAAAAAAAAACGAACAGTCCAATCAAGCGTGTGTTCGTAAGAAAGGAGAACACACAAATAAAGTGATAGGGGAGGGAGAGAAAGCAGCGGCCACGCGTTCTTGTTCGAAAAGGTCCCGCCCCACGCATACTTCGTGAGCCAGGACGATAAACAAACAAATATTACAAAGGGACCGCGATGTTGGATGGATTAGTAGGCACACCCCGAGAAGCAGCTGCGATGCGAGATATTGTTTTTCTCCTTCACTTCTATCGCTCTGATTTTTTCTACACCACTGTATCATACTAATAAAGCATCGCGATAGTTTTTACATCATGCCAGCATATGTTTTATTACGGAGCACTGCGGGCGCGAATCTCTATTTTATGGAGAGAGAGCCAGAATGCTTGAGAAAAGGTGCTACGTGACTCTGTCGTCAGCACCGAATCCAGCGATCACGGAATGCACGCCGCGTTCTGTCCATTTGGTCGCCTTCCGGGCACTTCCCAGTCCTGATATATTGTCTTGGCTCTCGGTACTCTCGAGCTCTCAGCGTTGTTCTCGACAGCACAGGAAAAGTGGGCTTTGTCTGAACATTCCAGCTTCGTCTGCGCATCTATCACAACATGTCTTTCCGTATCCTTCTGTACGCTTGCAAAATAACAATTTTTCACGAATGGGTATATACCGAGGCACAATACTAACATAATGAAAGCATCCCAAACTTGAAGGCTTGTTGCTACTTAGGTGAAAACATTGATAATGGAAGATTGTACGGCAAAATTTGTTCTAGTACTGCGAGAATGAAAGCAACACGGGATGCTAAAACTCAAGGCAGCTTCGTCCTGATGGTGCCAAGCCTGAAAGAAGGGCGGAGCCAGACAGCTTTCTTTGTTTCTTTTTTGGTTTTTCTTTAATTACTGTTCTCTTTGTTTGTCTCTTTTTTAGTTCTTTCATTCTTTCTTTCTTGATATTTTTTATTTATATGTATATTTATATTTTTTTCTTTCTTTCTCCCTCCTTCTTACTTGCCTACTCTTTCCCCTCATTTTTTACACGTGGTTCTGTTACGCCACGTTACGACAGCGTACAACAGCCCGGGCCCCGTAAAGTGCTTCGTACTTGAAAACATCAAACTCGGCACACGTTGGGGTTGCAATAGGTACGAAGTTTGTGTGTGAAAATTTGAAAATACGAACAGGTACCACCGCTAAAGTTCGGGACTGCCACTGCGCGCCTGCTTGTCTTCCGATGCTCCGTCGGGGCTGAAAGCTCGCCCGGTCGACTCGGGCTGGAGGCCCACAGAAAACTCATAAATGGGACGGTGCAAAGATCTCTTGTCAAAGTGGGATAAGTGCAGCGCAATAGAAAGTTCTTTGGAGAACAACTGAGCAATGTATATGAAGAGAAATGTGCGCATAGACAGCAAAAAAAAAAAAAAAAAAACAAATACGTGCAGAGTACTCACAGATTGAAAACAGGTCAGTTTGTAGATAAGCATGCCTGTAGCACAAATATTTTTCAGGGAAGAATCGTGTGTGTTCAGACCCCGCAGGCACCCCCCTCCTTCTCCTAGCTTTAGTCCTGGGATAAGTAACGCCCATACTCTCAACACGAACGCTTCGAGCAGAGCCAATTATATCTTTAAGAATCTTCAACATTAACGAAGTTACCTCGAGTGATAGCGGATACCAGTTGTTACACAAAAAAATATGCCACAAGAAAGTGCTTGAGTACTCTTTCTAAAAAACGCGAAAACATAATGGAGGAAAAGATCGAGGAAATTGGAAGCCAACTACAGATAATTTAATCTGTAAAAAGCCAAAGAGATGTTGTAAGGCAAAAATTAGGAATAAAGAGACAGTGATTTTTATACAAAGTGCACAAACGATAAAGGGAGAAGGCGGAGTTTGAAAATGATGGCAAGAACAAGAAGCGAAGGAGAATATCTTTGTCATAAAACAAGGGGCAGTTCTTCGCGAGTTTAAGTCATGGCTTGTCGCATGAAAATGACAAAAACAACAACAAAAACGACAACAAAATACAGGAATAAGTATTCATAATATATAGGACCGAACATATTTGTGCCAAAAGGAAGGCCCGGAAACTACACAAATCACTGCATAGAATGTCAGGACATTCACCTAACGAGACTAGATAAAGGCAAGCGCCTTTATTACGTGCTTCGAATTTAAATGTTGGTAGTTATCGTAACCAGTAACTTAGAAAACCTAAATATGTTTTAATATACTGTCGAAGAGTGAAACAGAAGTGAAACTGATAAAATAGTAGTCGTTGCGGGGCCTAGCTAGCGGTACAGGAGAAACAAGGAGCTTATATTTAAGAGCAACGAAGACATGGCCGGGATGCGGGACTGCAACAAATGGAGCATTATTTGGACACTGGACAAGTCAGGTGTCTACTGGTTGCTATTCGGTTGCAAACTAACCAATCATCATCTGCATCATCATCATCATAATCATCATC